>NC_091432.1:128541796-128702786 GCF_964237555.1 Oryctolagus cuniculus
GTGGGTGCAGGGGCCCCAAGGACCTGGACCATCCCCTGCTGCTTTCCCAGACACATTAGCAGGGAGCTAGATTGAGAAGTGGAGCAGCTGGGACTCGAATTGGCACCCATATGGGATGCCGGCCCTGCAGGCAATGCTTTACCCACTACACACAGGGCTGACCCAGGAGTCTCTTTAAAACTGTAAGATTCAGCTGTTGCTTTGAATAGGATAGAACAGCTGTATCCCACAGAGGAAGTTTGCCAGTGCCCAGCAATGGTGCTCTAGTGCCACATCAGAGACAAAAATGCTCTTCTTTCCAACTGGGAAGACATGGAAAACTGGCAAATCTCACAAGCTGTGAGGGAATGCGAAGAGGGATAAAGTTCCAGACTCAAAGTCACACTTCTGGTCAGTTCTAAAACACAAAAATTCCTATTGTTTTTCTACCTATTCCTATATCTAAATTGAAATGGGTGCCACACCTATAAGATGGGACTGGATGAGACCAAGTAACCCAGAAACCAAGCCTGAAGATTTCCTGGGTTGCTCCGTTTTGCAATCCTTAGTCTCAGAGAGCAGAAACCTCATACCTGTTTTCCAATATCCTGGGAAAAGTCTGATCCTTTTCTGGCCCCTGATTCTTTCCTGATTGTGTAGTTCCTCTTCTGTCTTTAACTTTCAGCAACTCTTAGAGACTTACTACAGTGGTAATCCCGAATAACACTCCTTGATTTTGTGAGGTGCTAGACAGAAGGGTTCCAGGTGGCTGCTTCCCGTCTTGGATCTTTGAGACAGCAACTCAGCACTGTGGGGCACTAAGCTGGACCTCCCATGCTGTCCATTTGGAGCAGTCGTTCTCCCAAGAGCGAGCAAGTCTTGGACAAGCAGCTGCTGTCAATTGCTTCATCTCCAGTTCCAAGTCACCCTGATTCCAGACTAGGGTCAGTCTCATTTGGGCTCACCAGTTTCATCAGCAGACCTAAAGAGTCCGTCCAGGTGGGGTATTGCCAAATAATCAGTTTACAGTGGAAGGTGCTCAGAGGAAAGCTTTGTTGTAACAAAGGAGAAATAGGGAAAGTTTAGCTGTAGCCTTCCTGAGGGGGTTTGCTAGGGTATGCATATCCAGGGTTTAGGAGAGGGTCCAGGCTGGTCCAGGACAGCCCTTTCTATTGAAGCAACATACATCTTCAAACATTGTAAGTTTAAACTCTGACTCAGGTTGGTCTCTTGCAGCTTTCATGGGTTGACTGGTGGTGTGGCTCCCTCCAAGTACAATGTCCTATAAGATAAGTTTTCCTGGAATATCCTCTGAAAACAAGCTCAAGCAGTGAACTGTTTCAGATTCCTGCCCCTGCTTGTGTGCTCCTTCTTGTCTAAATCCTACACTCCGGATTAGAGACTTCAAAAAGTGCATGGGAAAAATTGAATTAAAGGATAAGTTCGGGGCTGAGTTGTGGTGCAGAGGGTTAGGCCACTGATTGCAATGCCTACATTCCATACTGGAGTGCTGGGTTGGAGTCCTAGCCGCTCTGCTTCCAATCCAGCTTCCTGATAATGTGCTTGGGGAAAGCAAGTGAAAAATGCCCCAAGTTCCTAGGTCCTTGCTACCCAGGTGGGAGAGTAGGATGGAGTTCTTGGCTCCTGGCTTCAGTCTGGCCCAGACCTAGCTGTTGTGGCCTATGTGGAGTGAATCAGGAGAAGGAAGAAACTTCTCTCTGACTCTCCCTGTCATTCTGTACTATTACTGCTACTAGTACTACTTCTTCTTCTTCTTCTCCTTCTCCTTCTCCTTCTCCTTCTCCTTCTCCTTCTCCTTCTTATAAGATACTCATTTTTGGGCAAAAGGTTTTGAAATCTATGTGAGTTTTTCCTCTCATGGATGTCCCCCTCCATGCCACTCTGGCCGGAGGTCCTTGATTCTAATAAATTCTTTTAAATCTCAAAAAAAGAAATCTATGTATAATTTTTTTTCATATGCAGTTTATGTGAACATTTTTGAAGAGCCCATGGATTTCAATTTTTTGCACCAAAATAACCTTATGTTTTAATCCCATGTTTTCTACAAAATTCTGTAGTCATGTCATGCCTTTGTAACTTAGTTGTAAATCTCATGTTAAAGATTGGTTTCCTGGGACCACCTCTGGTGTCGATGACTCTGTCAGCTAAGCTTCCAGAGGATAGTCAGAGGGGAGATGTGACCAGAGGCTAGCACTAGAGTCCTTCCACAGCCCCTCCTCCACCCACTAATAAGTTCTCTGTAGATAATCCCTTGGGCTCCTGCAGTACCTGATTTCCCCACTTCAAGCCTGGGGCTCCTGTTGGCTTATGCTTTCTCTGGTGGTGACAGACCTTACCCAGGGCCATTCATGGTGGCTGTCTGCTGTCCCTTTGCTCTCTGTCTCTGTGGAATTCCTATTCTCTGGACCTCTGAACACATTTTTGTTTTTTTTGTTTAGAGTTTAGTTATCTGCCCAGCTTTGAAAATGGAATCGTTCTTCTTGGTCATATTCACATCTTGTTCCAGGAAGGAATGTGGCAAGATATGTTTATTCAGCTGACTTGAAACTAGAACTCTATGTCCATTCCAATAAAAATATTAAGATTTCAAAATCTAAAAATCCCTTATTCATCATTTAGAAGAATATAAAACTTTAAAATCTTAAGTATTTTTAAACAACTTATTTGTCTGAGAAGCATGACTGAACATGAATTAATTTGGAAATAAAACCTGCCATTGAGGCTGGCGCTGTGGTGCAGTGGATTAAAGCCCTGGCCTGAAGCACCAGCATCCCATATGGGCACCGGTTCTAGTCCTGGCTGCTCCTCTTCTGATCCAGCTCTCTGCTATGGCCTGGGAAAGCAGTAGAAGATGGCCCAAGGCCTTGGACCCCTGCACCCGCATGGGAGACCCGGAAGAAGTTCCTGGCTCCTGGCTTCAGATCGGCGCAGCTCCTGCCATTGCAGCCATCTGGGGAGTGAACCATCAGATGGAAGACCTCTCTCTGTCTCTACCTCTCTCTGTAACTCTGTCTTTCAAATAAATAAAAATAAATCTTTAAAAAAATAACCTGCCATGAACTGACATGAACCCTTTAATTGTTTTTATGAATGAATGAAGACAGCATGAATATTCAGATATGTCACTGTAGAAGTACTATATTTTTCAGAAGTGTTACAGATTCATTCTGCTAAAATACCTGTTCTTATTACTTTGGCTTGGTATAGGTGGAAAGTTGAAAAAAATGTACCTGGTATTATGTAAATTTCATTCCAGGTTCTCTCATTTACTTTGAGAAATGGTTTAGCCAAGTCCTTGGTTCTTCATATCTAAAATGGAATAATATTAGCACCAATTTCACCTTCAAAAGTTATGGTTAACAGAAGTGAGGTTACAACAGTTTGACTTATGCTTAGGATGGTGCCTAGAACATAGCCTGTTAGTACCTCACAACCATTACTATTATAGGCACCTTGTTCATCTTATGGAGCAACTTAAAGTCACCTATGTGTTTAGGGTTGCCCTGTATATACTGTCCTATAATTTGCTTAAAAATTTAACACTATGTTCTAGACATGTTCTCATGTCCTTAGATATTTGTGTTCTAAATATAGTTTAATATTGAAGATATGCATTCTCTCTAAAATGCATTTTTTCTCTTATGACTCAGAAGCACACAACAACATGTGAATTGAAATATGTATTTCCCCATTCCAAACCATCACTGGCTCTCCCTTTTCTGAAAGGACAAGTGTACACTAGCACTCAAGATGGCTGTGAATTTTTGCAGCTTTAACTGCCAACCTCATCACCTTTTATGTTCTGGTTTTGGAATTCCAAGGACCCATGTTTCATTACTTCCAGGAAATTCCTTGGCATAGTATTTTTGCATATACTTCTTTTGTTATGGGCTAAGCGCTCTTTAGCACTTCTATACCCTATGGGTTTCTCTCCCTTTGAGAGTGTGTGAAGGCAAATGAACTGTTTCCTGGATGAGCCCCACTCCCCACACAATGCCTGTGCAGAGTTCTCTGTGTTGTGTACAAAGCATATAGCATTGTGTCTTGAACTCTGCACTAGGTTTCTCTAGAGAAACAGAACTGATAGGAAGGCATATGCATAGAGAGAGATTTTTTATTATTATAATTGGCTCAAGTGGTTTTTGGAGCTAACAAGTCCCAAGATCTGTAGTCAGTCAGCTGGAGACCCAGGGAAAGACCAATGTGCTAGCTCAAAGACAGGCAGAGTGAGGCAATTCTCCCTTCCTCTTGCTTTACTCAGATCAAAAGAAGGTAGGATGGAGCTCACCCACATTTTAGAGATCCAATCTGCTCCACTTACTCCACTAATTCAAAAGTTAATCACATCCAGAAACATCCTCATAGACAATAGCCAAAATAATGTTTAACCATATATCTGGGCACCCAGTGGCCCAGTCAAGTTGACAAATAAGTATAATCATTACATTCTGTTTGTGTGGTATTACCTTAGGTAGACTGAAAGCACCTGTGAGAAAGAAATTTTCCCATTGATCTTTGAATCTCCAGAATTTAGGACACAGATTCACTCAGGAAACACATTTTTCAATCAATGGAATGATGCGTAATTACTGTATCATACACATACTTCTCTAATTATATGTTCAGAAAGTAACATGAATTAAAAATTTGTATTTATTCTAGTTAAAAGTTAAACCTTTTTGATGTCTTGTGCCACATCTTGCTCTTGTTGCCTTGTTGTCTTACAAAGTAACTGATGCATAACAGACAATAAAACAAAAATTACAAATGTGTAACTGCAGAGCCAGTTCAAACTTGTTCAGCTGCGTACATAAGATAACATATTGAAACGCTTTGCTTTGTTGATAACAGAATGCTGAGATTTTTTTCTGGATACAGTGAAACATGAGATATTGAAATATTTGTTGATAACAGAGTGCTGAGCTGTTTTTGCAGACTCAGCATAGTAGGAAGTGACAAGTGCTCTAACGTGCTGCAGCCCAGGTCCTCAGTGGAAAAGAGTTCATCACTGTTGCTCAAGATTGTAAGAAACCAAACAGCTTGGCCTTTGTCTTAATTTTTCCTTTTCCCAACTTAAGCTGTAAATTCACCCCTTGCCTTATGATTGGGGAAACAGGACTGAGCCTGGCTCCTTGTCTCCTTTGCTGTGTTCATGCAAAGAAAGCCTTTATTTTCTCAAAAGACTGTTGTCATAGGTTGATCTATGAGTGCTTGAGTCAGTGAGTCCATGTTGTTGAGTAACAAAGGGGAATAAATTTCACTGTAAGGGGGAACATCTCACAGAATAAGTATGGATGTACCTATCAGTAATTAGATTGGGTCCTTCCTTTCATTCTCCATTGTAGAAGCAATTTCTTTAGTTGTTTACTTTGTGACTGATCAAATTCATGTTTAAGTTAACAGATAAATCGTACTTGCTTGAGAATTCCATATTGGCCTTGAGAAATTCAAGTGAGTTTTCAAAGCAATGTGGCTCTGGTTAGTGTTTGTAGATGATTGGATTTACAGCTGCAAACTGAAAACCACCACTGGGACTCCGCCCTTGTTACCTTGACAGAGGTCAATATGCAGCCAGCCTTATATTTTTGTCCAGCTTGTTCCTGACCCCCTTCCTTTTCCTTCTCATTTTCCTCCCAGCAAAAGTCCTTCTGTTAACTTGAGATTCTGAGATGTTATTTGTGACATGAAGGTCCACCATTTATCCACTCTGGTTGCAAGGTCTATTGAACACATCTGATTTCTTTGGATCAACTCTTTTCTGTTGACTATTGGCTTTTGAGTGGTGAGAAGCCCCAACTTTGTTTTCAGTAATAATTAGGTGAGTCAGCCAGGAGCTGAGTGCCCTGGGCTAGTCCTCTTGGTTCTTAATAGGTGGAGCAATTGGCCATGGCACTGTTCCATGTCTTACTTATTTATGTTATTGGAGAGAGGCAGCAATGACTAATGTGCACTAGCTGCAAACATCAAGCTAACCCCCAGGGTGGAATTTCAGCCTCTATCATTTCTCTTCCAGCCTTGGCATGGAAGTTTTGGGACTCCATGAGCTCCAAATTTAGGTAAGGAGGCAGCAAGCTCCAAGACTGGGTAAGCTGAACTGGTTTGCACACTGAGAATCCTCTATCTCTGCCATTTGGCTCTGGCTTGGGCCATTAGTTTCTGGCACCCAGGGTAAGATTTAAGCTTCTAAAACGGCTGTCTTGATCCCTCCATTAGTTTGGAAAAGGACTGTTTTTGTGCATGAGAATTTCTTTCTCTTTGATGAAATATGAGCAACTCAACTTCAATTCCATCCCAAATCCTTTTGAGCTGAGTCCCTGCTGATTGGACAGCCTATAGTTAGGATCTTATGGCTGGGAAGCTGATGATAGCACTGCATGACCTATGTATGTGCTACATTCTGGAGAATGAGGAGGCCATGGGGCTCCCCTTGACCTCTCACAGCCAGCTGTGATTTCCCTAAGGAATTCAAGGTATAATTGATACTGAAATTCCAAATGCTCTAAGTGCTGTCAAACCAAAAAAGTAAAAATGATAAACAAATCAGAAAAACAAAACCCATGACTAAAATCAAAACCCAAACTGTATAACTGGCAGGAATCACAAACACAGAAATGCAACAAAAGTGCATTTCTCTAGCCATCAGAGAGCTCTTTTGACAGGGACTCATGCGCTGTTGAGATCATGGCAATATCTTGCCTTTTTTCTCTATACATTCACTTTTTACATTTTGTTTGATCACTAAATTGCAAATATAGGGTTAGCAGGTAAAAACCTTTACCTCTGTCTCTTTCTCTATTTTCTTTTGCCTATTTTGAATCTGTTTTTTTTTTTTTTTTAGTCATACTCAGATAATTTATTAGCCATGGTTACTCGAAACTCTTTTATCTCAGCCATTCCTAGATAAAATGTAAGCATCTAAAAAATTTAGCTTCTAAACTCATCTGAAACCAGAAAAAGGGGAAAACAACTTTATATGTTGTGAAAATGTAAGACACGTTTTTGGTCAGTAAAGCTATGGGACATACGACATGTTTTTAGTTAAAAAAAAAAGCAAAAGATTTTTAAAAAAAATTCAAGGTGCTACAGGAACTGCTTCATTTTTTTCTCCTGATACATGTGTTTTTATATGTATGTACATGTTATATGCTGTATTTCCATGGTAAAAATCCCATCAGAGCTCTGTTTTGGTTTTGGTTTACAGGTAACTGTAAACAGAAATGAAAAAAATTAATTCAGATGTCTTTTAGCTCATATGACTTATGTAGATATTTTACAAATAAGCTATTGTGGATTTGCATGTAAAATAATAGTGAAGATGTCTTCAGAATTGTTGACATGCATGTGTGCTGCTGGCCAAGCAGGATTATATTTATCTCCGTTAGATATTTAAGATCATAAAAATGTAAATTTGACCTATAACCATGTGAAAGTACAATGCAGTGTGCCGTGTGTCAACCACAGTTTAGGGTTTTTCTCTGACAAATAAATAGCTTAAAATAATGATGGCGCCTATTGCTAAATGTAAATAGAGTAGGTACAAATGAAATAAGTGTTTTAAATATAAACTCCAGTACTCTTAACCTCTTAAATTCTGTAAAAACACAATTTATTTGGGTATATTAATAAATATGTCTTCATAAATTGTTGGTGAATAACAAACAATTCAAGACTGAAAGATCTAAGAGCTAACGTTTGGGGCCGGCACTGTGGCGCAGTGGGTTAACGCCCTGGCCTGAAGCCCTGGCATCAATGGGTACTGGTTCAAGTCCCAGCAGCTCCACTTCCGATCCAGCTCTCTGCTGTGGTTGGGAAAGCAGTAGAAGATGGCCCGAGTCCTTGGGCCCCTGCACCTGCGTGGGAGACCCAGAAGAAGCTCCTGCTCCTGGTTTCTGATTGTCACAGCTCCTGCCATTGTGGCCAATTAGGGAGTGAACCAGCGGATGGAGACCTCTCTCTCTCTCTCTCTCTGCCTCTCCTCTCTCTGCCAACTCTGACTTTCAAATAAATAAATAAATCTTAAAAACAAAACAGAAAACAAAAAAAGAGATAACATTCTTTGTATTTTTTACCAAAAAATTTTGCACAGATTTTTAAAGGATTGTTTAAAATGTACATTAAACCAATAGGTGCGGGAGAAAGAAGTGTAAAGGAAGCTATAACACTGGAATGTATTTTTGGTGAAAATGTTTTTTTTTTGTATATGAAAGTGCCTTATACAAATTTGTTTTTCCTAAAGGAGAGATTGGATTACTCTAGGCTAGAAAAACCAAAGGCTTAAGGAAATGTCAGAAGTCTGAGTTGGTCACAAAAGACTTGAGAAGAACAAAGCGTAGAATAGATTCCTGCGTGATGAAGTTGACCATAATTTAAAAATCATTTCACTAAAAATAGAACATTAAATCAGTAATATAAAACAAGTCAATTCTTTATGTTTAAAACAAGATTTTCTCAAAATATTGCTACCAATACAAATTTGTATAAACTGGCCTAGAAAAAAAAGATTTTGCTTCATCAAGATAATTTCTTGTATTCTCTGCTATTCTTTTTTTTTAAAGATTTATTTATTTATTTGAAAGGCAGAGTTACAGAGAGGCAGAGGCAGAGAGGCAGAGAGACAGAGAGAAATGTCTTCCATCTGCTGGTTCACTCCCCAGATGGCCGTAATGGTTGGAGCTGTGCCGATCCGATGCCAGGACCCAGGAGCTTCTTCTGGGTCTCCCAGGTGAGTTCCGGGGTTAAAGGACTTGAGCCATTTTCTACTGCTTTCCAGTAGCAAAGAGCTGGATTGGAAGTAAAGGAGCAGGGACTTGAACCAGCACCCATATGGGATGCCGGAACTGCAGGCAGCAGCTTTACCTGCTATGCTACAGTGCTGGTCCCTCTGCTATTCTTATTACATAAAACTTTGATTGCTTAAAAATTGAGTCTGAAGAGTTAAGAGTAACAATTTTTGTTGTTTTTATTATAATCTATTTATTTTTCATTATTTTTTAAAGAATTATTTTTATTTTGGGAAATCAGAGTTACCGAGAGAGAGAGAGGGAGAGACAGAGAGAGATCTTCTATCTGCTGATTCACTCCCTAGATGGCCACAATGGCCAGCACTGGGCCAGGCTGAAGCCAGGAGCCAGGAGCTTCTTCCAGGTCTCCCATGTGGGTGGCAGGGACCCAAACACTTGGGCCATCTGCTGCTGCTTTTCCCAGGCCATTTAGCAGGGAGCTGGACTGGAAGTGGAACAGCTGGAACACGAACTGTCATCTAAATGGGATGCCAGTCTTGCAGGTGGCAGCTTTTCCTCCTACGCCACAACACTGGACCCTTTTAAAGTATTTAAATAGCTGTTTTATAACTTTAATTAAACCTGGTATGTAACTCTGGTTAAACCACCCTTATAAAATGCGTGCTGTTTTTTCACAATGATCAGGGATCCTATTTTGACAAAATGTTTTAAGTCTTTTGTCATCTTTGTTAGGCTTCTACAAGGTATTGCAGTTTCATGAACCAGATATTACTGCCTTGACAATTGAGAGTAATTGAGAAATTATTAAGAAAACTGCTTTAAACTAAGTTTCCATCGTCTTATTGCCTTTAACGAATGATTGTAGAATTTAAATATCTGTGTGTGTTTGAATTATAGAATTCAGTTTGCAAGAAACTCCACTGGGGATTTTGGTGCAACTATATGTTTTGGTCCTGGTTTTTGTATCGCACGATTGGGTTAAATGAAAGCCGGAAGTGAAAACAAGTGGATCTAGAAATCTCCCCATTGGTACAATTTGAGCAACACTTGTATTGTATTAGAGATGTTGCTAATGTTACCTACTTAGTGAATTAAGGATCATTAGATCATGTACTGATCTTGGTTTGGCTTGATGGATCTAACACTCCAAGTTGCCCACAGAAGCTACTGATCATAAAATTATGACAGTGTTATCCTGCCAAGCAAGACAGGTGGGAATACATAAAAAGGAAATAATTAAGAGAGGTGACAGTTTTATGAGGGTAGAGAAGCCTTGATCTCTGATCTTGGGAAACTTGTCCAGATCTGGGATGCCTTTGGTTCTGGTGAGAAATAAAACTTCCTTGCTTGGCAGGCACTGCGGCTCACTAGGCTAATCCTCCGCCTGCAGCGCCGGCACCCCAGGTTCTAGTCCCGACCGGGGCGCTGGATTCTGTCCTGGTTGCCCCTCTTCCAGGCCAGCTCTCTGCTGTGGCCTGGGGAGGCAGTGGAGGATGGTCCAGGTCCTTGGGCCCTGCACCCACATGGGAGACCAGGAGGAGCACCTGGCTCTTGTCTTCCATCAGCGCAGCGCACCAGCTACAACACGACAGCAGTAGCGGACACTTGGGGGGTGAACCAATGGAAAAAGAGCTTTCTCTCTGTCTCTCTCACTGTCTAACGCTGCCTGTCGAAACAAAACAAAACAAAACTTCCTTGCTTATCTCCCCCTTAGCGTCTCTAATAAGTGTGCTGTTCTAACAGCCTGGAAGTGCTTTTTTTGCGGTGTGAGATGTAGGCTCAATGTTTGTGAGGCACTCATGAAGTGTGTGTGGTGAGATGAACTTGGGATGGTCACTTGCCCGCAGGATCTAGGTCAGTCTTCCTCTGTCAGTTCAAGCTCAGGGTTCAAGATCATGAATGCACTTAGTGTCCTCAGGCAGTGGATCATAAAAAGCTTTCCTTACAGGATGAAAATACACTTTGGCACAGTGGAGTAAGCCTTGTGGCATTTAGTCATATTGAGTTTGGAAAGCAAAAGATAAATGAGGCTAAATTATTAGGGCCATAAGCCGTCGAGCAGCTGTTTCATAAGACATCAATCTACATATCCCAATGGCACTCAATCGCAATTGGAAATACCTTTGACCAAGGCAACCTTGTTAATTCAGTTAGCTTTGCCTAATGCTATTGTATTTGTAATTGAAGGCCTTACAACTTGGCTATTGAAACAAGTACTTTTATTATTGGGGATTTCACAAGGAATTCACAATGAGGCAACTTTTATCTGCTGTTACAATACCAGTGTGAGACTGGTGGTCAGAAAATATGCATTGAAAATTGCAGTGGTGGGGTTGGTGCTTTGGCATAGTGGGTAAAGCCACTGCCTACGGTGCTGGCATCCCATTTGGGCACAGTTTTGAGTCCTGGCTGCTCCACTTCGGATCCAACTCCCTGCTAATGAGCCTGGGAAAGCAGTGGAGGATGGCCCTTGCACCCCCATGGGAGACCCAGAAGAAGCTCCTGGCTCCTGGCTTCAGATCGGCTCAGCTCCAGCCATTGCAGCCATTTGGGGAGTGAACCAGCAGATGGAGGATCTCCCTCTCTGTCTCTGTCTCTGTCTCTCTCTCACTCTGCCTTTTAAAATAAATAAGTTAATTAAAAAAGACCATGGCAATGGAATGAAATTTATCTCTAAATGTTTAGATGGCTCAACAAGTAACAGAAAAGTACTTGAAATTTTCATTGTTTTCCCATGAATATGGGGCAGACAAGCTAAATGTTGGTCATAAACCATTTTAGCAATTTTAGAATAGAAGCCATGCTAATATGGGATCACTTAATCTTTTCTGTGATGAGTTAAGGAGTGAAGAACTTTTAGTAATGGGAAATTTTAAAAAACATTTTTTTAAAATTTGTTTGAAAGAGTGACAGAGAGACTGAGAGCGAGAGCGAGAGTGAGAATGAGAGAGAGAGGAAGAGAAAGAGAACTTCCATCCACTAGTTCACATCCAAAATTGCCACAATGGTCAGGGCTGGGCCAGTCTGAAGCCAGGAACCTGGAACTCCATCCAGATCTCCCACGCAGGTGGCAGGGACCCAAGTACTTGGACCATCTTCTGCTGCTTGCCCCAGTGTGTTAGCAGGGAGAGAGTCAGAGGTGAACATGCCAGTGTTGCAGTCAGTGGCTTAGCACACTGCACCGCCACTCTAGCCCACAGTGACGGGAGCTTTAAGGTCTCAGGAAGGACCATGAGGTCTTCCAGACTTTTCACGAGTCCATGTTAAACATTGGATTTATAGCCTTAAAAATACCAATTTTGTTTCTCAAACTCAAGTGCACACAATTGTTTATTAAGTAAGTTATCCTTTGTTGTTTGACTTGGATTAATTTTATGGAATGCTTCCAATTGCATATTTTAATAATTTCAGTTTTATCCAATCCTTCCTTCCTTCCTTCTTTCTGAAATCACCTCACAATTAGAAAAATTATTTTTCCTTTTTTCTTTTCTTTTTTTTTAAAGATTTGTTTATAAAGATTTATTTATAAAGATACTTTATTACATTTTTTCTCTTGAGGGTTTTAAAATTTTGCTTTTCACAACTAGTTTTTTTAAAGATTTATTTATTTATTTGAAAGACAGAACTACAGACAGGCAGAGGAAGGAGAGAGAGAGAGAGAGAGAGAGAGAGAGAGAGAGGTCTTCCATCTGCTGGTTCACTCCCCAGATGGCTGCAACGGCTGGAGCTGAGTCGATCTGAAGCCAGGAGCCAGGAGCCAGGAGCCAGGAGCTTCCTCCAGGTCTTCCCACGTGTATGCAGGGGCCCAAGGACTTGGGCCTTCCTCCACTGCTTTCCCAGGCCACAGCAGAGAGCTGGATTAGAAGTGGAGCTTCCGGCACTTGAATCAGCGCCCATACAGGTTGCCAGCCCTGCAGGCAGCGGCTTTACCTGCTATGCCACAGTGCCAGTCCCCAAAATTACTTTTTCTTAACAACAATAGAAACACGTGTACATTCCTTCTTTACAATTTTTATCACAAAACATACTATTTTTATTTTTCCTTTATTATTTATCATTTCATGATCATAAATAGAATTTTTAGCCTGTAACTTTAATCTCTAGTGAAAATCTAGGGAACAAACAACTTTGAACTTTTATAATAGCATTTTCCATAAATCTCAGAAACCTATTTTCTCATAACACATTTTTAAATGAATAAACTTGAATACACTTAGCTTTTCTGTACTGTATATATATATATACAGTATATATATATATATAAACATATTTTATACAGGCATATGCTTCAGCATTTTAAGTTAGAGATAACTCATTTAATAATACCCATTACTTAATTTAACATAACTTGAAGAGCTGAAGTTACTTAAAAAGAATTTTGAAACAACAAGTTTCTTGGGACGAGTATTGTGGTAATACCTGCAAAGCTGGCATCCCATATGAGCACTGGTTTGAGTCCTGGCTGCTTCATTTCTGATGCAACTCCCTGCCAATGTGACTGGGAAGGCAGCACAAGATGACCCAAGTCCTTGAGTATCTGTCACCCACGTGTGAGATCCAGATGGGCTCCTGGCTTTGGCCTGACCCAGCCTGGGCCATGGTGAACATTTGGAGAGTGAACCAGCAGATAGAAGCAGATAGAAGATATCTCTTCTTTGTCTCTGTCTCTCTCTGTCTCTCTCTCTGTAACTCTTTCAAATAAATACATCTTAATAAAGGAATAAAAAGTTTCTCTGTAAACTTTCTTCCTCTCCAGCAAGGGCTTGAGTTAAGGGACTCTTGACTTTTTTTTTTTTTTTTTTTTTTTTTTTTTTTTTTTTTTTTACAGGCAGAGTGGACAGTGAGAGAGAGAGACAGAGAGAAAGGTCTTCCTTTTGCCATTGGTTCACCCTCCAATGGCCGCCGCCGCCGGCGCGCTGCTGCCGGCGCACAGTGCCTATCCGAAGGCAGGAGCCAGGTGCTTCTCCTGGTCTCCCATGGGGTGCAGGGCCCAAGCACTTGGGCCATCCTCCACTGCACTCCCTGGCCACAGCAGAGAGCTGGTCTGGAAGAGGGGCAACCAGGACAGTTGCCAGCACTGCAAGGGTTAGCCTATTGAGCCGCAGCGTAGGCGGGACTCTTGACTTCTCTGATGTTTCTGATTATTGCCTTCTGAAAATAATAACCAGGGCTGGAGTTGTGGCATAGCAGGTTAAAGCCCCAGCCTGCAGCTCTGGCATTCCATATGGGCACCGATTTGAGTCCCGGCTGCTCCACTTCTGGTCCAGCTCTCTGCTAGTAAGCCTGGGAAAGCAGTGGAAGATGGCCCAAGTCCTTGGACTCCTGCACCCATGTGGGAGACCCAGAGGAAACTCCTGCCTCCTGGCTTCAGATTGGCCTAGCTCTGGCCATTCATCTGGGGAGTGAAAAAGTGGATGGATGACCTCTCTCTGTCTCTCTCTCTCTCTCTCTCTATGTGTGTCTATCTCTCTCTGTAACTCTTTAAAATAAATAAAATAAACCTTGAAATAAGAAATTAATAGCTAGGTTGCTCATTGTATATTTTGCTTTTGATTTTTAAAATTTTTCCAAACTAGAATATATCAAGTAAATTGGTCTGTGTCCTTACAATGTTAGTGTCTTAATCAGATTTCCATCATTATCACAAAATACCTGGGGCAACTCACTCCATAAAAATAAATCGTTTATACACCTCGCCGTTTTGTAGGTTCGAGTCCACCACTGGGAGGCCTTGTTGCTTTGGCTCACTCCTCAGGGTGGTGGGTGACAAGAGTGACAGTGTGAATCGGAGGGTTCGGTCATGTCTTGGGTCCGCAAGCAGAAAGAGAGTGGCCTCACACTCAGTCTGTTATAATGATGCTCTCATGAGAACTCAAGGGTCCCATTAGGACCACCTGCCAAGGGCATGCCCTCAGTGTCCCAAGGCCCCCCCACTAGGCTCTGCCTGCCACAGCTTCCACCATCTCCCTAGCAGCACCCGGGGGACCACACCTTTCCTATATGGAGCTTTAGGAGATAATCAGGCTACAATCTAAAACCACAGCAGTGAGGACCAACAAGGCCTCCCTTTGGTCCACCTCACCTTCTATAGAGTTGTACTAAGACATTTATTTTAACCCCAACAATGCTTTTTAAAAATTTGCCTCATTTTTTTTTTGACAGGCAGAGTGGACAGTGAGAGAGAGAGAGACAGAGAGAAAGGTCTTCCTTTGCCGTTGGTTCACCCTCCAATGGCCACCGCGGCCAATGCGCTGCGGCCGGCGCACCGTGCTGATCCGATGGCAGGAGCCAGGTGCTTCTCCTGGTTTCCCGTGGGGTGCAGGGCCCAAGCACTTGGGCCATCCTCCACTGCACTCCCTGGCCACAGCAGAGAGCTGGCCTGGAAGAGGGGCAATGGGACAGAATCCGGCGCCCCGACTGGGACTAGAACCCGGTGTGCTGGCACCGCAAGGCAGAGGATTAGCCTAGTGAGCCACGGTGCTGGCCAGATTTGCCTCATTTCTTTAAAATAAGAATTTTTCTTTCTTTCTTTTCTTTTCTTCTTCTTTTTTTTTTTTTTTTGACAGGCAGAGTAGACAGTGAGAGAGAGAGAGACAGAGAGAAAGGTCTTCCTTTTGCCGTTGGTTCACCCTCCAATGGCCACTGCGGCCGGCGCGCTGCAGCCGGCGCACCGCGCTGATCCGATGGCAGGAGCCAGGTACTTATCCTGGTCTCCCATGGGGTGCCCTCCCTGATGAGTTCTTTTTTTTTTTTTTTTTTTGACAGGCAGAGTGGACAGTGAGAGAGAGAGACAGAGAGAAAGGTCTTCCTTTGCCGTTGGTTCACCCTCCAATGGCCGCCGCGGCCGGCGCGCTGCGGCCGGCGCACCGCGCTGATCCGATGGCAGGAGCCAGGAGCCAGGTGCTTTTCCTGGTCTCCCATGGGGTGCAGGGCCCAAGCACCTGGGCCATCCTCCACTGCACTCCCTGGCCACAGCAGAGGGCTGGCCTGGAAGAGGGGCAACCGGGACAGAATCCGGCGCCCCAACCGGGACTAGAACCCGGTGTGCCGGCGCCGCTAGGCGGAGGATTAGCCTAGTGAGCCGCGGCGCCGGCCCCTGATGAGTTCTTGACACGTCCTTTTGGCTTTTCCCAATTCTCTGTTAATTAACCTAATGCTTTTATTAGTGTTTTAGGAGACTCATGAGAGAGTGAGAGGGAAAATTAAGTCTTCCTTCATTGTATGTAGTCCAGTTCTGTAGCAGTAAATGCTACATGGGGTGCCTATGCAAAACCCCCTTAACCACATTCCCCATAACTTGAGTAGCAGGCCTATTTGGTGGGTGCATAGCCTGGATATCCTAAGACCAGTCCCACGTGGTTTGCATATTAGCATAATAGCTGTTTCACCTAGGTTTTCCACTGGGAATTTATAGGGATTCAACCCTTTCTCTGGCTGAAAAAGACTTTACAGTGGATTTATCTAGTCCACAAATCTGGCTTTTCCCTCAGGAGTCCCGTGTGTCTGGGTGTGCATTCATCTGTGATAATTTCGTAATCACAGCGTGTGTGGGTCCTGCATTAACCCAAACTCGCCCTTCTACTCTGCAGCATTTGAAACCAAAGATACTGCTACTAAATTCACTATGTGCAGCATCAGTTTTACTGAAGGCGTCTCAGGAACTTGATGGGTGCCTATCTACGAAATGAAACTGTCCCTTCACTCTTCACCCTCCAGTTCTTTTTATGTTTTACATTTAAAAATCTATATAAGGGAACAAAGTTCATGTATTTTATCCGTATAATTTTAAGAGGATAATGACACTTCCCACCCTACCCTCTCTCTTTCCCTCAGTCACAGCTTCCCTCTGCTTTCTTTCTTATTTTTCTTTTAAATTTTACAAAGACATACTTTCAATAATACTTTATAATCATAAGCCTAACCCTCCACTAAATAAAGAATTCAACAAGCAGTAAGTAGAAAAACCAGTGTTTCTCAAGAGTATAGACAAGGGCTATAAGCAATAATCAAATCTCAAAAATGTCAATTTCATTCACATACATTTTTGGGTACTCTGCTGTTAGTTATGACAAATCAGGGGAAACGTTTGTATCCCTTTGATTTCTTTTTATTGTCTAATGGTCCTGGTTAAACCTAGTTTCATCTCTCCCCCATGTTGACAAACATCTGGGTTTTCACAGGTCTTAGAGGAACTTTTTTGTTGTTCCTACACAATTTTCCTTGGTCAGTTTTAGGTTGGTGGCCAAATGTCTAAGATCTGAGTTTGGTCTAGCATCAAAGTGCAATCCAGCACTCTTGATTTCATTTTAGCTATTTGAGACAGCAATGAACAATGGAGTGGGTATTCTTACTTTTCCTTATTAGCTTGTTTTTTCTTATGCATTCGGTGAGCCAAACTCCCTGGGAGTTGGATGCATCCCCGAGTTCCACTGGTGACTTTCACCTTGGTGATTGATTGTAGCAGTTACTGTCCATTCCATACCACTGCCCACCCTTTCATCCTTTTTCTCCCCAAACCCTTTGTTTCTATGAGAGAATCAGAACAGCATCTCGTCGTTCTTGTGGGAATTCGGCCCTTTACTTTCTGATGTATGCTGAACATAGACATTTTTGCACATTAAAACCTCCCATGGCAGGCGCTCAGCACAGCACATCTCCTATTAGAGTGCCCTGGTTTGAGCCCCAGCTCTGCGTCTGATCCCAGCTTTATGCTATTTCACAGCCTGAGAAGCAGCTGGTGATGGCCCAAGCGGTTGAGTCCCTGCCACTCACAAGAGACCTAGACTGAGTTCTAAGCTCCGATTTCAACCTGGCCAGGTCATAGCTGTTTCAGGCATTTGAGGAGTGAACTAGCAGAAGTAAGTTTCTGCCTGCCTGTCTGCCTCTCTGCCTTTCAAGTAAATGTGATAATAAATAAATAAAACCTTACTACTGTGGCTATGATAGGTCTAATATGATCAAGTGTAGTCTTATCTATTGCATTCAGCTCTGACCAGGCAATAGGGAGCTGGTTGGAGTCGCCGTGGTTATTTTCAGTTTACAGTTTAAGTCCAGATCTTTATACACACTGAGCAGAACCAGATTACTTTGCAACTTCAGTTGACTTTCTCAAGGGAAGTTTCTGGAATTCTCAGGCAAGCATTATTTATCTGTTAAGATAGACATAAGTCTAATCAGCTGCAGAGTCTGCAACTAAAGTAACTATTTCTTCAATGGACAATGAAAAGAAGGAAACATTCTAATCGCTGTTGAAACTCCCCATTATCAATCTTCTGTTACATTTCTGTGGGAAACAGGTACTGATTCTATCCTGACTGCTTCCTGGTGAATAGGGACATTGTTGGGAGTTTGCAATGAAAGACCCTGACATGATGAAATGCATATTTTTAGTCCCCCCTTTTAAAAAGATTTATT
The DNA here is from genome assembly GCF_964237555.1 of Oryctolagus cuniculus. Taxonomy (NCBI): domain Eukaryota; kingdom Metazoa; phylum Chordata; class Mammalia; order Lagomorpha; family Leporidae; genus Oryctolagus; species Oryctolagus cuniculus. Next base: position 128,559,952 of record NC_091432.1, read on the forward strand.
TATTTGTTTGAAAGTCAGAGACAGAAGGAAAGGCAGAGAGACAGAGAGAGAGGTCTTCCATCCACTGGTTCACTCCCCATTTGGCTGCAAGCTGGAGCTGTGCTGATCCAAAGCCAGAAGTCAAGAGCTTCTTCTGGGTCTCCCATGTGGGTGCAGGGACCCAAGGACTTGGGCCATCCTCCATTGCTTTCCCAGCCATGGCAGAGAGCCAGATCAGAAGTGGAGCAGCTGGGACTCTAACAGGCGCCCATATAAGATGTTGGCACTGCAGGCGGAGGCTTTACTGGTTACACCACAGCCCCGGCCCTTTTAATCCCTTTTTAAGGGGACAGGTGGCCAATGGAATTTGGTTGTTTATAACATTTGTGCAAACATAACATAAGCAACTTAAACCCTACATGAGTTTCCACTGCTTTTATCAGGAGTGTTAAACTTCATCTCATGAATATTTGCTTTCACGTGTGATGAGGTGGTGATATAGATGGAGCAGGAAGAATTTGCCACTATATAGACATCGCTCCATTTCATCAGAATGTAGTCTGATACTACGCTATTATCCAAATCCATTTTTTGGGTCAATATTCCATGTTAATCCTGTGTCTAGTGTATACAGAGGTCAAGGGCTTTTTGTTCTTTTCTGCTTGCATGTGGGAGCTGTATTAGATTCTAGCATCAGGGGTGAGAATACTAAGCATTGGATTAGTTAGCATCTCTCTTTTGATCCGGTGACTTCGTAGAGTTTGTAGCTCTGGCAGAGCCTTTTGTGATAGTTATTATCAGGCAATCAGGCTTAAGAGCCTTTTCTTCATAACCTCTTAGCCTCATATATTTTTGCTTAGGGTTGCCATTGCTGACTCAATTTTAATTTTTCAACTTTTATGCTCCTCCCTTGTGATCAAGATCTTTTCTGAAGACATCAGTGATCCATCATCTTCCTGTAGCTCTGCTTCCTTGCCTCTTTCGGGATGAACCTGCTCTGTTTGGTGGTCTTAGTTGCTTCCATGTTGGGAGGAAAGTGATTGACTATCAGGAGTCTGTGTCAAAAACCTTTTACAACTTATTTACCCCCCACCCCACCCCCCAAAAAAGGTTTTAGAAAGAGTGCTTCTTAAACTAACTTTACCCTGAGTCCATCGTTAAATTTAACCCTATCTGTTCTGTAGGCGAGAGTTATCTCAAAGTGCTGGGCAGCATCATGTTGGGAGTTGTACTTCTGTAGAATTCAGAGAGGCAACAGGCATAAAGCTCAAACAACAAACAAACCAAAAAACAAAAATACTCCAACAGTAAAGCTAACCAAAACATGACAAATCAGTTTTCGTCATGAAAACAATGAACAGAACTGCAATCTAAGAGTTTTTTGTAGTTTTGGAGTTGACGACCTAATTTCAGTGCAGCAAGAAAACTTGATTTATCATTATAATAATCTCAGATCTGAAAAACTGTCAAAAATACAGAATCAAGGACGACTTTAGAGTTTCTGCTTCCTAAGAAGTGACAATTTAATTTATTACTGTGAGATGTGAACCCCTGAAATCAGGCACATTGTGTATATTTTTAGATAAACTAGTGTTTCCAACTATGTCTTGTTATGAGGAATATAATTTTACTAAACTTTTGTGAATAATAATCACATTGTCATGAAACACAACAAAAATTAATTTTTTAAAATTTTGGGTGACTTAGAAATAAAATGTAAATAATTTTATCATTGTTTGAAAAAATATACTTTACCAAATTTTTATAGACTGTAGAAAACTCAGGAAAAGTTTCTTTAAGCCTAAAAGAAAAAAATTTAAGTATAGAACTAACATTTTAAATAAAAGAGAGAAACTTGTGAATTTTGTCAGTTTATTCAGTCTTGTGTGATTAATTCTTGCTTTGTTAGGTGTCAGTAGTTTAGGTTTTTAGAATTCTGTATTTAAGGCCGGCGCCATGGCTCACTTGGCTAATCCTCTGCCGGCAGTGCCGGCGCCCCGGGTTCTAGTCCTGGTTGGGGCGCCGGGTACTAGTCCTGGTTGTTCCTCTTCCAGTCCAGCTCTCTGCTGTGGCCTGGGAGGGCAGTGGAGGTTGGCCCAAGTGCTTGGGCCCTGCACCCGCATGGGAGACCAGAAGTGTCCCAAGGTGCTTGATGGGCATCATTTGTTAGGTCTCTTTTTCCCCCATGTCTTTGAGTAGATGTAAATAAGACAATGATTAGAAATATATCCCATCCGAGGTTGGCGGTTTGGAGAAGCAGCAGAAGATAGCCCAAGTGCTTGGGCTCCTGCACCCACATGGGAGATCTGGATGAAGCTCCTCGCTCCTGGCTTAGGCCTGACCCTGCCCTGGCTATTGCAGCCATCTGGGAGTGAATCAGTGGATGGAATATTTCTCTCTCTGTCTCCCTCTCTCTCTGTAACACTTCCAGAAAAATAAAAGAAATCCTTTTTTTTTTTTTTAAAGAAATGTATCCTTTGGGTTTAGTGGTTAAATTACCAGTTCAGGTGCCTGCATCTCATATCAGAATGCCTGGGCTCAAGTCCTAGTTTTGCTCCTGATTCAGGTTCCTGCTAATGCAAACCCGGGAAACTACAGATGATGGCTCAAGTGGTGGGGTCCCTGCCATCCACATGGGAGACCTAGCTTCTTGCTTTGGCCCAGCCATTGTGGAGTGAGCCATCAGATGAAAAACCTCTCTTTCAGCTAAATAACATAATAAAAATAAAAAAGTTATTCCCCACAATCCTACTAGGCTCTACAGCAGACTCCACTGCAAAAGCTTAAGCTGCATCACGGACTTCTCTAAGCTCTCTTTGTAGAATTGTACTGGATCACTTGCCCTAAATTCAGTAGGCTGAGCAGGGAGGAACTTGTACAGTTGTTGACAGGTCCTGTTGCATTTGAATGAATATCTCAGTTATTATAGATAATTGCAGAAGATCAATGAATAGGCTACTTGTCTAAAATGGGTAGATTCTTCTCTCATGAGTGATTGTTTGACCTATTTGATTCTATTGCTTTGGTTCACAGGGACCCTGGATAAGGGGTCTTAGTGTTATTCTTTTTTTTTTTTTTCAGGCAGAGTGGACAGTGAGAGAGAGAGACAGAGAGAAAGGTCTTCCTTTGCCGTTGGTTCCCCTCCAATGGCCGCTGTGGCCAGGGCGCTGCGGCCGGTGCACCGCGCCTATCCGAAGGCAGGAGCCAGGTGCTTCTCCTGGTCTCCCATGGGGTGCAGGGCCCAAGCACTTGGGCCATCCTCCACTGCACTCCCTGGCCACAGCAGAGAGCTGGCCTGGAAGAGGGGCAACCGGGACAGAATCCGGCACCCCAACCGGGACTAGAACCTGGTGTGCCGGTGCCGCAAGGTGGAGGATTAGCCTACTGAGCCACGGCACTGGCCAGTGTTATTCTTGATACTTACAATAGAAGTCTCCCTAGTGGACTGTATTCTCTCTCTCAACAAAAAAAAAAAAAAAAAAAAAAAAAAAAAAAAAAAAAAAAAAACCTGAATGTTTGCATGCAGCTTTCCATAGGGTGTCAAATGGTCTGTCTTTGAAATGACAGAAACTCAAAGAATTGTGTGATTATGAGAATAACATAAACTATGAGTGGTGCATTGAAGCTCTAAACCTAAAATGACCATAACTGAGAGTATTGCTAAAGACTCAAGTTGTGGTCACACTCTCACCTAGGGTCAAAACCTTGCTCAAAGAGGAGAAATTGTTAAAAATTGCTAAAAAATTGTGAGAGGCCATTGTGTTGGACTGAGCTCCTGCACGAGGCATGAACACACTAGACCACAATGGAGGCACTCTTGCTCAGTGTTACACCATCAAACTGAAATTTTAAGAGAGCAGGTAAGATCCCCAAGCACACCAGTTTTTCCCCTGAAAGCTGGTGGTTCTGGTCTGTCTGAGTTAGTATAAAAATTCTCTTCCACTTGAATTTTTAGGAAAAAAACCCTGATGTAACCTGATGTTAAACAATTTCCCCATAATTTTACCCCATCTTATAAAACTCACTGTTCTGCTATTTCCTAGTGTTGCTCCCCGTCTTCGTGGAGGAATGACACAGGACCCTGCGCTGTTCTTTTGTGCTCGGCCCTCCCCGGGTTTGCTGCTGGTTCTTCCCGGCTTGGCTACTGTCCCTTCCACCTCCGTGGAAGGGCGGTTCCCCCTGCCACTTTCCCCACTTCCACGGGGGAGCGGCACACCGCCGGCCGGCTCTCTCGGGGGCTGCTCAGGTGTTCCTCAGGTGTTCCCTTTAGATGTTCCTGGTGCATGTTGTCTCTCTCCTCCTTTATAGTCCTTTTCCACCAATCCCAACTCTGCTACCCACACGCCGAGTACGCTGCTCTCCTCCAATCAGGAGCAGGTCCTACAGTTTATTGGTTGAACTGGAGGCAGCTGTGTAGAAGCTGTTTCTCCCTTCTCAGCGCCATATTGTGGGAGAGCAGATGCATAGAATAAGTCTTAATTCCAGTAACTTAGTCTAGTCCGGGTTGCTCCCCACACCTAGTAGGTTTGAGATCCAACCTACTATTTATGATGGTGACAAAAAGTGACTTCAGGACATCAATGCACACATTTTTTCTCAATTTTTCAATGTAGAAAGATTGACTAAAAGGTAGGAAATAATTGAATTGACTTAAATCTGGCTGAGTCCTACCTCTCTCCATGTCTTAAATTTGGCCGAAACATTTCTCCATACACAGTGAATACAACCTAACTTTGTTTGTAAAACAACCTGTAGTTACTTTTGACAGGTAGCTGAGTCTTTGCCAATCACAAGCATCCAACTGCTCAAATCATGTTCAAATAGGACTCATGCCAACTGTCAACAATTGGTTTGTCTCTGTTCTTCACCCCCATTTCTTTTAAAGATTTTATTTTATTTATTTGAAAGGTAGAGTTAAAGAGAGGGGGAGAGAGAGAGAGAGAGAGAGAGAGAGAGAGAGAGACTTTCTATCTAATGGTTCACTCCAGCAACAGTGGAGCTGATTAAAAGCCAGGAGCCTTCTACTTATTTTTTTTTTAATAATCCCATGAAACTGGGATTTTTTAAAAAGATTTTATTTATTTATTTAAGAGGTAGAGTTACAGACAGTGTGAGAGAGAAACAGAGAGAAAGGTCTTCCTTCTGTTGGTTCACCCCCAAAATGGCCGCTACAGCCGGGTGCTTCCTCCTGGTCTCCCACGCAGGTGCAGGAGCCCAGCACTTGGGCCATCCTCCACTGCCCTCCCAGGCCACAGCAGAGAGCTGGACTGGAAGAGGAGCAGCCGGGACTAGAACCTGGTGACCATATGGGATGCCGGCGTCTCAGGCGGAGCATTAGCCAAGTGAGCCATGGCGCCGGCCCTGCCTTGTACTTCTTCCAGGTCTCCCACATGGCTGCAGGGGTCCAAGGATTAGAGTCCTCTTCTATTGCTTTCCTAGGTCATAGCAGAGAGCTGGATCAGAAGTAGAGCAGCTGGGACTTGAACTGGCACTCATATGGGATGCCAGTACTGCAGATGATGGCTTAACCTGCTAAGCCACAGCACCAGTCCCTCACCCCCATTTTCTGAACATCACTTCCTTTCCTCTTGCTATAAATAAATACAACCTTCCTATGTGATGGATGAAGCATTCTGAAACATTTTTGGCCTAGACTCTTGCCCTACTCCAGAATCGGAAATAAAGCCAACTGTGACTTGCAGAATTAGATTTGTTGTGTGTGTGTGTGTGTTTTTTTTTTCTCTCAATACTAATACTATTCCTATTAAAGCATGTGCACTCATTCTCAGTTTAAAGGTTGGGGTAACCTGACTAAACTACTTTCTTTCTTTCTTTCTTTATTTTGACAGGCAGAGTGGACAGTGAGAGAGAGAGACAGAGAGAAAGGTCTTCCTTTGCCGTTGGTTCACCCTCCAATGGCCACCGCGGCCAGCGCGCTGCGGCCTGCGCACCACGCTGATCCAAAGGCAGGAGCCAGGTGCTTCTCCTGGTCTCCCATGGGGTGCAGGGCCCAAGCACTTGGGCCATCCTCCACTGCACTCCCTGGCCACAGCAGAGAGCTGGACTGGAAGAGGGGCAACCGGGACAGAATCCGGTGCCCCGACCGGGACTAGAACCCGGTGTGCGGGTGCCGCAAGGCGGAGGATTAGCCTAGTGAGCTGTGGCGCCGGCTAAACTACTTTCTTAAAGAATGACTTGCCATCTTTACATTTCAAGGCATGATCAGTCCCGTCCTCTCTGATTTTTGTGACCAAAACTCTGTTTCCCAGATTTTGAGTCTCCCTCATTTTTAGCCCGATGTTTCACATTTCATGTTCACCAAACATTAGGGGAATCCACCTCTCTTCCTCTTGCTGTCTAACCCATTGTACAGTGAAGAAGCACTCATTGAGGGCCTGTTTAATGTCTGGCAGTTTTTAGGTGCTAGCAGGGATCCAATAGTGACCTAGACACCTAAACTCCCTATTCGCATAGAGAGTATGTGGGGATTGAATATAATAAGCTCCAAATACTTCGGTTCAATCTTTCTTAAGGAGTTTACTTGAAATAAATCTCACAATTCACAATGGTGTAAGAGAGAAAGTGAGTGACCTAAATGTCCTTGAGAATCTAACTCATTGGACCGGTATTTCCTTTGTTATTGAGATAATGGAGAAAAAGCTGAGAACATTTATTGCCATTTCTCATAATGGCACACAAAGTGAAGAGCATTAGCCATGTGGGTGCTGGTACTACTTGATTGTGGGCGTTCTCTGTATTTTGTCATAAAATTGATTTTTTGTTTTACTTATTTACTGAGGAGAATGAGATGCTAGATTGCATCAGTTTAAAGACTTATTTCTTTGTTGTTCTCAGAAGCAAAATCTTTAAATTCCTGAACTTGAAAATGCATTTTACCTGGTTATTGTTGGAAAATGTTTGCCCTCTAACTATATTTGTTACAGGAAATTATATATGTTTGTTACAAGAAACTGAAATGGCTCATCTACTGTGCACACCAACTCTATGGTATCACCATATATAATCTATGACCTTACCCAATGTATTCCATAACTCTGTCATTTTATAAATGGATTATTTACCTGCTTGTCATAGAATACCATGTGCTTTATTTTGACTTTCTTCCTGTAAAGTTGATTATGAAAGAATACCATGATTTGATAAATCAACTTCTGAATTCAATGATGAGCATGGTTATTAGTCCATTATAGCCAGAAACAAAACAAAATTAAAGATGAGCACATAAGGAAAGAAAACAATTAAAGATTTGATATAAGTGGTATTTAGTAGATAAGCAACAGAGTCGTCACTAGAGAAAATAATTGAAAGATTCATGTTCCCATTTAGGTTTTTGGAGTCTGCTATAAAAGGAATGCATCATTCAAACAAGGTGAAAAGCCTGTGTAAAAACTTTAAAACAAGAGGGAAGTGGCTAGTTGGTGGTGAACAAAGGCTGGGGTGGCTGGAGGGCAGAATGTGCCCCTGAAATGTCTCCTAAATGTTTTCTCATTCCTAATCATTGCATCTGCTTGCTTCTTGTTTTGACACATATTCTTTTGGATGTTGTATGTTGTGAATTTTACATTTTCCCTTCTTTCTCTTCCTCCCCCCTTCCTCCTCCTTCATCTTCCTTTTTCTGGATTTGCTGTAACTCGCAGCACATAGCCTGGTGTATGCAGAGGAAGGAATTTGAGAACTCGAGGGCAGAAAAATAGATGCTGCCAAATCTGAAAGCAGAAAAAAATAGACTAAACAAATGAAAAGAAAAAAACACAGAAACTCAGAAATCAGTGGGAGATTATAAAAGATCTAATGTTCATATAATTAGAATGACAGAGAGGAAAGAGAATATGGGCTGGAAAGTTACTTGAAAAATTAATGGATATCCTTTCAGGGACATGTCAAGAGGGTTAAAAATGTGTTCATGCAGCAACTTGTACATGAACATTCATGGAAGCATTATGTGAAATAGATAAGAGTGGAAACAAGTCCAATATCCATGAGCTGAATGGATAAACAAACTATGGCCTATTCATACAATAAGAACACTGCTACATGCAACAGTATGGGCAAACCTTGAAAAAATGTTGTTTAGTGAAAGAAGCCACTCAAAATTAACTTCGAAATATTGTATGATTTCATATTTATGAACTATCCAAAGTAGCAAATCCACAGAGCTGATGTATGCTGATGGTCACTGGGGTAGGAGGGAGGAACTGGGACTGATCTCTAATAAATATGAAGCCTCTTTCTGGGGTGATGACAATTTCCTGTATTTACAGATGATGGTGGCACATCCTTAAGAATACTCCCAAGACCCAGAGAATTGTACATACACATTTTATGACTGTGATTTATGACTCAGCTTAAAAAATGGATGAAAAGCTCCACATTTGGCAAAAGATTTAAAACTAAAATTCAAGAAGCAAAATAAATCAAAAAATGAGAAATCCAAAAGAAATATGCAGACAAAGTATATCATAATCAGGCAGAAAACTAAAATCTTCAAAGCAGCCAGAGATAAAGGACATATTACGTTTAAAAGAACTCCATTTGGAGTTTCAATCAATTTCAAGACATGGAATTCAAACCTTTTCTACAGAGGTTAGTAAAAAGAGGTACGATATTTTTGAAGTGCTGAAAGAAAATACTTTCCAACTGAAAATTGTGTATCTGGTAGCAGTACCATTCAGAAATAAAACTAGTACAGAGATGTCACAGAAAATAGGGAAAGAAAAGGTTCAAACACTGACAAACTGCATCACACATTCTGAATAAAAAGCAGCAGCAAATTGAGGATACAAGGAAACTACCTGCTTTGATAAAAGTATATACATAAAGTATATAGCTTAATATCATACTTCATGGTAAACAATGGACATTTCCAATCAACACTGGAAACAAAATATAAATATCACCTCCTGCCACTATTCTTTTTTTTTTTTTTTTTTTTTTTTTTGACAGGCAGAGTGGACAGTGAGCGAGAGAGGCAGAGAGAAAGGTCTTCCTTTTTCCGTTGGTTCACCCCACAATGGCCGGTGCGGCCGGTGTGCCGCAGCTGGCGCACCGCGCTGATCTGAAGCCAGGAGCCAGGTGCTTCTCTTGGTCTCCCATGCGGGTGCAGGGCCCAAGGACCTGGGCCATCCTCCACTGCCCTCCTGGGGCACAGCAGAGAGCTGGACTGGAAGAAGGGCAACCGGGATAGAATCCGGTGCCCTGACCAGGACTAGAACCCGGGGTGCTGGCACTGCAGGCGGAGGATTAGCCTACTGAGCCGCGACGCCAGCTGCTGCCACTATTCTTAAACACAGAAATTTTAGCTACTATAAGAAGACAAAAAATACCATGCATACCTGAAGGGTAGAAATAAAACTGCCCATATTTGTAGACCACATAATCAACTATGTAGAAAAAACAAGAACTCTTCTATCTCCTAACATTAATATGTGAGTTTATCAGAGTCACAGGGCATAAGATCAAAACAAGGAACTTAATTGCATTTCTACAGGCCAGTAACAAATATTTCAAGACATAAATTAAAAATACAATATCCTTTCAAAAATTTCAAAGGAAATGTTTTATTTCTGCCTGTTTTAGGTAGAATAAACCTGACAAAATATTCATAGGCTTTGCGTGTTGAAAAATGACAAAATTCTGATGAAAAATATCCAAATAAATGAAGAGACATACACTATATTTGTGGATGGGAAAACTCAACATGGTGTTAACACAACAGTTATTTGATAACATTTCTTATTAAAATTCCAGCATCAGTTCTGGCAGAGACAGAGTAGCTTATTCTACACTTTAGATAGCAAGTCACAAGCCCTAGAATAGTTTTAAAAATACTGACAAAGAAAAGTATGTTATGTGGCTATAAAACCTACATAGTCATATGGTGGAAATCATAATGGTCACAATAGTGCATTGTTAACAATGTGAGAATGAGGACAAGATAAATAATGTGCAAACTTTTCAGGTGCTTATGGCTCAACGAGGAAAGCATATGTGTAAAGAAGGAAACGACCCATGGTATTCTCTTAGGACTGCATTCTGGGTTTCAATCTATGTTCTTGCTTCGTATGGGAGAGAAGAAGCAAGGCATCCAAGAGAGAACATCAAAAGGTTGCTTTTATGAACATAGGGACCTCAAATCCAGCATTTCTGAAACTGGGCACATCATTCCTCTATTGAAATCTCTGTCTCTCCCTGCCTCGATCTCGGTGACACCCAACAAGAAGTTATTTAGCCTGAAACGTAGTGGTCTCCCAGACTATTTGCTGTGGACCACCCACCTTATGCAGTTATTAAGAGCTGCCACTTTTACCCCTGAATTCACATCCTGCTCTTGCTTCCTATTGCCACCACAGAGCAACCCTCGCCCTCATTCTATAGTCACCAGGTCTATGGGATGACTTGTCTATTTCCCATTTAGCCTCCACAATGTAATCTGCATAAAACCAAAATTTCACTTTATTTCTGCTTGAGATTGTTTAGTGGTCTCCAACCACCCCACTGGTTTCTGCAAAGATACAGAGCTACTTAGCCCTGTACCCACAGCAATGGCCACGCCTGATCTGCCTCCTACCAGGCTCCGAGTACTTCACACCTCAAGATTTCCAAAGTAGGTTGTGCATGTACCGTGCTGTGCAGACACTTTTGAGACACTCCCAAGACAATTCTCACTCTTGTCAAGATTCAATTCGGGGTGGGGGGCTGCACTGTGGTGCAGTAGGCTAAGCCTTTAGCTTACGGCACCAAATGGGTTCCAGTTCATGTCCCAGCTCCTCCTCTTCCTATCCATCTCTCTGCTATAGCCTGCGAAAGCAGCGGAAGATGGCCCGAGTGCATATGAGAGACCTGAAAGAAGCTCCTGGCTCCTGGCTTTGAATCTGCCCAGCTCTGACTGTTGCGACCATTTGGGGAGTGAATCAGTGGATGGAAGACTTTTCTCTCTGTCTGTAGCTGTACCTCTCAAATAAATAATAAATACAATCTTTAATAAAAGGAACTAAATTTGGGAAAAGTGTTACCCTCCTGTACTTCACTGCACTCTGCAACTTTCATGCAGCGTTTACCTATCCCATTGAAACTGTTCTAATTATGTACCCAACTGACTCATCCATTTCTGGTCAGAAGCGCTGTATCTGAACATAATGGGCACTGGGTAAAGTGCGGAACCTGAGGCATCAGGACTTCCTGCTCTGTCAAGTACAGGCGGGCGTCGTTTTCTCCCTCCTGTCCTCCCACTCATCTGCGCGTTTTCTGCAAGCTGGCAATGGACTCGCAGTTCGAACAACCCAGGGCCAGAACGATAACGCAAAGTTCCCAGGGCTGAAGGTCATCTGCACCCGGGCTAGCAGCGTCGACACTCAGGAGCTGTGGGCTCTGCGCTGGTAGGTCGGGAGTTGGACAGTCCCTCCTTGGCACGGCAGGCAAGAGGCCCTGGGATCCCAGGCCCTGGACCGCAGAGGCTGCGGGCAGGCTGCGGCATTGCGGGGAGGTAGGGTCCGGAGCTCTGCCACCCGCGACTGCTCCAAGATCTCGCCCTGACTCCCTTTGCAGAGCGCAGTCGTGAGTCTGCCCCTCCACGCGGAGTCCGGCACGGGCGCTGGGTCGTTTGGGGCTGCTGAACGGAGTTGGAGCAGTACACGGCGTGGAGTCCTCGGTCTCAGCGCGATGGGCTCCCTGCGCTTTCTCAGGTGAGTCCTTCCTCCAGTCCCGCCTGGATCCTCATGGTCCCTGAGTGCTGTCCTTGGACGCCCCCAACCGTCCCCTGATTCTCCTGGTCACAGTCAGGCTTTATTGCGTGAGACCCTGGGCACGTTTCTCGAACCAGGGCCCCTTCCTGGGCCCTCAGCTCTGCAGGAGACCTGCTCTGCTGTGAGCCTCCTCCCTCCCGGGTCTTCTGCGGGCCTTGGCCCCATGCGCTGAGGGTCCCCACCACTGCCGGCTGGAAGGAAACCCCGGTCAGCTCCCCTTGCAGGATACTGTGTCCCTGCGGTTCCTCTGGGATAAAATGCCCCCACGTGTCCTTCCTCCGCTAGGCCTAGACTGTTTCCCCAGTGCCCGGCCCCACCGTGTTCCAGGCTGCTTCAAGCGTCAGGTTCAGAGTGAGGAGAGTGGGATAGCCTGGGCATGGGGAGACTTGTGGGGCAGGTGGAGCCTGATCTTCTTGCCTTCGGGTCCCGTAAGACAGGATCTACCTTCAGGGCCTCCATCTGAGGCTCTGGCCTCTGCAGGGCCGGGGAACAGCTGGCCTACATCTTTCCTGACCCTGTGTCCCTTCCTCCCGGCAGCCACTGTCTCTCCTGGAGCAGGATCCTGGCCATCTTTTTCCTGCCATTTATCTCATCAGGTCTTGCTCCTCGCTCGAAGCTGAGAGAGACCGTTCCGTCCCAAACAGCACAGCCGTCTGAGCCCAGGTTTGCTTGCGGGGTGGGGTGGGGGGGTTTGGGGTTAGGGAGGGCAGCAACTTCTCTCCTCTTGGAGAAATCAATGTGCAGGAACAAGGGCAGAGCGTGTCGGCTCACGGGAGCAGCAGTTTCCCCGAGGGCTCAGCACTCTCCGCTCTCCCCCATCCTCTGTCCCTTTCTGTCCTCCGCCGTCCTGTCCCCTCTCCAGGTACAACTGGTCTTATCTGACCCCTCTCGAGCTGAAGAACCGATCTGTGGGACTTGGCACTGGGAGCACAGTGACGGGTCATGCACACTTCACTCTGAACGGTCACAAGTTCCGGATCTTCGGGGGCTCCATCCACTACTTCCGGGTGCCCAGGGAGTACTGGAGGGACCGCTTGCTGAAACTGAAGGCCTGTGGCTTCAACACTGTCACCACGTGAGTGCAGCCCCCACCCTGTTCACTGGAGACCTCTGGGGAGCCAGCACCTGGTGGCTGCAGCCTGGCTCAGAGCCCAGTGTCTGCTTTGGGGCTCAACGTGAGGACCTCACTTCTGATAGATGCTTCCTGCACCTGCCTGTCGTGTTAAGGCTTCTGTCACCTAGGTCTTTTCCTTTCATTGCTCTATGATCAAATCTTTGGAGGGGGTGTGGGAGAAATATAGGGGTTCTTTAAAAAGGTTTGTTCCGAAATGTCTGTAGGTTTGTTCTAAAGGTCTGTAGTTTTTTTTTTTTTTAAGATATATCTATTTATTTGAAAGACAGAGTTGCAGAGTTATAGAGAGGCAGAGGCAAGAGAGAGAGAGAGAGAGAGAGAGAGAGAGAGAAGTCTTCCATCCGCTGGTTCACTCCCCAAATGGCTGCAATGGCTGTAGCTATGCCCATCTAAAGCCAGGAGCTAGGAGCTTCTTCCAGGTCTCCCACATGATGCAGGGGCCAAAGGGCTTGGGCCATCTTCTTCCTAGGTCATAGCAGAGAGCTGGATCAGAAGTGGAGCAGCTGGGACTTGAACCAGCACTCATGAGATGCCGGCACTGCAGGCTATGGATTTACCCACTATGCCACAGTTTCGGCCCCAAGATCTGTAGTTTTTGATGCAAAGAATCTTGAAATCCATGCATTGTTTTATCCCAGTGTGCACTTACCCTGACCTTTTGCAGGACTCCTCCTGTAGAGGGTGCAGGTGATTTCCTCAGGAATTTCTCATGTCCCTTGGGAGCACTCTATTTAATGACACCCTAGGATTATTTAACAACTGTGTGGAAAACAGAATTAAAATGTAAGTGTGCATTGGAACAAAACCTTTTGGAAGTTCATGTGTAGTTTTTTTCACAGTTAACTTCCCATGGACATTTTGAAGATCCCTTACATGCATGGGCTTCAAAATTCTTTGTTCCAAAACAAATTTATATTTTAATTACGTTTCACAAGCTTTGTGAAGTCCCCTTGTCTGTTCAAGGCATGCTTACAAATAAACATGCTATTACACACAGATAAGTGTTTCTAAAACAATTTTAATTTGTGCATAAGAAGGTGAACAAGTAAAACAGTGACAGCAGTATTAAAGAGTGAAGATGTAAGTGGATGGCAATGTCACTTCAGGGAAGTGTTATGGCCTAAAGGGAATGAGCTCTGTGGGTTAGTGACCTAGGGCTTAGAGACATAAGTATCTGAGAGGCATGGCCATCTATCCAGGCTCTGTGTCTCTGGCCATCACATTGCAAGACCCAGTGCCATCGTCTGTACCTGGGCAGAATACCAATTGCTTCAGAAGGTAGTGTTGGTGATTAGAGGAGAGGAAAGTTTTATCCAACATCTGTAAAGCATGTGTCACCATGTCTGGTATTCAAACTATTGTGTACTCAGCACTTGTGGCCAAAATAAGTGGGTACCAGCGTTTGTCACTAGAAGGATTTAAGTGTGAATGGGCATGAACTGACATTGTATTGTGATAGAGACAAAGGCAACATACATTGAAGGAGGGCTGATTTCCAGGCATGTTTTCAGCATATTCACAAATAATTTTTTTTCTTTAAAAATTTATTTATTTATTTGAAAGTCAGAGTTACCCAGAGAGAGAAGGAGAGGTAGAGAGAAGAGACAGAGAGAGAGAGAGAGAGAGAGAGGTCTTCCATCTGCTGGTTCACTCTCCAAGTGGCCACAATGATGGAGCTGCGCTGATCCGAAGCCAGAAGCCAGGAACTTCCTCTGAGTCCCCCCTGTGCGTGCAGGGGCCCAAGGACTTGGGCCATCTTCTACTGCTTTTCCAGGCCACAGCAGAGAGCTGGATCAGAAGTGGAGCAGCTGGGACTTGAACCAGTGCCCATATGGGATGCCAGCTCTGCAGATGGTGGCTTCATCTGCTACTCCAGCCCCAATCCCTTTGTTGTGATAACTTGTCCTGTGACATGAGTGGTATGAGTTGCATTGTGCAGGGCAAGAATCTGAGTCGCCAGGAATTAATGAACTTGCTCAGGATAAGGGATGTGTGCCCTGCAGTACAGCACATGTGGGTGGTCTCGGAGCCCACACTGGCACACGGCTAACTCCACTGTATGTTTGTGTGAACCAGAAACCACAGGAGGAGCACAGGCTCCTGTGTGTACCTGGAGGATAAGGCAAACACACACCACTCACAAGGTAAAAATGGTGATGGGGTGCTGAGCAGTCAAGTTCTTTTGTTAACAGACCATACGCTAGAATAATCTTTTTTTTTTTTTTTTGACAGGCAGAGTGGACAGTGAGAGAGAGAGAGACAGAGAGAAAGGTCTTCCTTTGCCGTTGGTTCACCCTCCAATGGCCACTGCGGCCGGCGTGCTGTGGCCAGCGCACCACGCCGATCTGAAGCCAGGAGCCAGGTGCTTCTCCTGGTCTCCCATGGGGTGTAGGGCCCAAGGACTTGGGCCATCCTCCACTGCACTCCCTGGCCACAGCAGAGGGCTGGCCTGGAAGAGGGGCAACTGGGACAGAATCCGGCGCCCCGACCGGGACTAGGACCCGGTGTGCCGGCGCCGCAAGGCGGATTAGCCTAGTGAGCCGCGGCGCCGGCCTAGAATTATTTTTTTTGGAATTATCTTAAAGCTACAAAAGCCAGAGTCCTTGCGGGTGGATTGAACTCTGAACCCACAGAAATTTCTGGCAAGTCTCCATAATTGAGACTTTGTGTGTGTGTGTGTTTGTGTGTGTGTGTGTGTGTGTGTGTGTATCCGTATCACATTTCCTGTATTCCATTCACCTATCAATGGGCACCAAGTTTGCTCCTATATTATGCTTAATGTGAATAATGCCAAGGGTGCCTGTAAGGCCTTTAAGGTCATGGGATGGCGGGGTAGTCACCCTCAGAGGAGGAATTTTGCCGTCGCCAGAATTCAGAGGCTAATTCCAATAGATCCAGCACCATAACGTGATAGAAACAATTGTAGTTGTTCAGTGATTGCTTCTCTAATGTTTATACACAAGACTGGAAAACATGAATGCACTTTCTCCCTATAGCAATTCCCTGTGGAGTCAGAAATATTATTATCTTTCATGGCGAGAAAACTGAGGCCAAGAGAGGAAAAGCCATTGTCCCTAAATTGCAAGTGACAAAGGCACACAGGTGGCAACAGTGGAGCTGTGCCACTCAGGGAGGCCTTGGGCACACCTGCTGGGACTGCAGGCTGCTTGGAGACTGAGGCTCACTCTCAGAACTCTGCAACCTTGCTGCAAAGCTTCCGTTGCAAGGACGTTTTATAATGCAGGATATGCATTTCTGTCACCTGCGATTAGAAAGGCTTTTGTGGTGAAGCCATGGGATTTATTAGTTAACAGCAGGGAATTTAAAATTTACCATATAGAATATAAAGGACAGAAAAGTATTATCAAAATATCATGGGGAATCTACCATAAACTTTTTTTTTAAATTAAAAAAAATTTTTTTTGACAGGCAGAGTGGACAGTGAGAGAGAGAGACAGAGAGAAAGGTCTTCCTTTGCCGTTGGTTCACCCTCCAATGGCCACCACGGCCAGCGCGCTGCGGCCTGCGCACCACGCTGATCCGAAGGCAGGAGCCAGGTGCTTCTCCTGGTCTTCCATGGGGTGCAGGGCCCAAGGACTTGGGCCATCCTCCACTGCACTCCCTGGCCACAGCAGAGAGCTGGCCTGGAAGAGGGGCAACCGGGACAGAATCCGGCGCCCTGACCGGGACTAGAACCCAGTGTGCCGGCGCCGCAAGGCGGAGGATTAGCCTAGTGAGCTGCAGCGCCGGCCTCTACCATAAACTTTTAAAGGTACAATTATATTGTGTTAATGCCAAGCTGTTTAAGTCAATATTGTCTTTCTGGGTTAATAGTACTTTGATTGTTAAAGGCATTCTTTTCTGTAACTATTTTTTTACAAACATTTATTTTATTTACTTGAAAGGCAGAGTTACAGAGGTAGAGGTAGAGGTAGAGAGAGAGAGAGAGAGAGAGAGAGGTCGTCCATCCTCTGGTCACTCCCCAGTGGCCACAATGACTGGGGCTGGGCCAGGCCAAAGCCAGGAGTCAGGAGCCCCATCCGGGTCTTCTCCCACATGGGTGCAAGGACCCAAGCACTTGGGCCAGCTTCTACTGCTTTCCCAGGCACATTAGCAGGGAGCTGGATCGAAGTGGAGCAGCCAGGGCTGCACTGGTGCCCAAATGGGATGCCGCTGGCCCCTCTGTGAAGAACTTTTTCAAAGGGATCACCACAGTTGTCTTTATCTGTTTGTTATCTTCACTGACCTGTGGTCCTTCAGGGCCCTGGAATGCAGAATGAGCTCTTTCCTCCTGAATGCCCTCTGCTGCTCCCTGGTGGCAAAGCTGCTCTCTGCAAAGGGAAACAGGATTAACTTCAAGCAGAGGGGCAGTAAACTGATCCCAGGCTAGTGCATGAAACAAATAATTAAATCATAACTAATTAGTGAATTTTACTGGAAGCTGTTACTGCATGTATGTTTTAAATTATTTGCATCTTGGTTTCTAATTAAATCCTATTTTTTTCTTCCTACAAGAGTTTCATAGTTTAAAAAAGTACCATTTCATAATTGTACAACTTTATAGGGTGTAATTCAGGACATCTATGCAGCATGTAGTGAGTTGATCATGGTAATTAGCATTTCCATTTCTTCATATTTAGAGACTTCAAGCTCCTCTCCTTTACTTCTCCATAAAATATAAACGTTTATTGTGAACTAGCCTCACCCCACTGCACAGTGGAACACCAGACCTGTTCCTTCTATCCATGTTTGTGTACCCATTCTCAGCCTCCTTCTATATTTCCACCCCTCCCTTCTCAATCTCTAGTAATCACTATTCTACATTCAGTTGGACTTTTTTCTTTTTTTGTTATATATCTATATGTGACAGAGAATATGTGACAATTGTCTTCCTGGATTATTTCACTTGTAATGTCCTCCACTTCCACCTATTTTGCTGCACATGACAAGATTTCATTTTTCTTTATAGTTAATCTTCCATTGTGTGTGTGTATATCCATATCACATTTCCTGTATTCCATTTACCTATCAATGGGCACCAAGTTTGCTCCTATAACATGCTTAATGTGAATAATGCCAAAATAAACATATAGTTTGGGTATCTCTTTGAAATCCTGATTCCATTTCTTTTGGATAACCTAGAAGTGAGTAGAATGATTTTTAGCTTTTTGAGAAAAAAAAAGCTCAGAAATATTTCCCATAATAGCTATATTAATTCATATTCTCATAGTGTGTAAGGGGTCCCTTTTCTCTACATCCTCACTGATTTGCTATTTTTGTCTTTTTGTTGCCACCCATTCTAACTGGGGTGAGGTGGTATTTCATTGAGATTTTGATTTGCACTTCCCTTATGGATAATCATATTGAGTTGCTTTTCACATATTTTCTGGCATTTTTAATTGTTTTGAGTACTGTTTGTTCATATTTTTTCACTTTTAATTGGGTTATAAATATTTGTGTTTTGCTTATTTTTGAGCTCTATGATTAGTGATGTTGAGCATACTTTTACATACCTCTTGGTTTGAAAAGTGCCTCCATATTTATTGTATATTTTAAAATTGTATTATTTATTCCCGTGTTGTTCAGTTGAGCTCCTTAGATCCTTTGGTTAATAACTTTTGATATTTTGATACTTTTGTTAGATGTATAGTTCTAAAATATTTGCTGCCATTCTGTAGTTTGTCTCTTCAATCTGTTGTTTCATTTTTTTTTGTATTGTTTTATTGCAGAAGCCTTTTAGTTTGGTGAAATCCCATGTGTCTATTTTCACTTTTATTCCTTCTGTTTTTGGAGTCTTATTCATAAAATCCTTGTTCATTCCAATATACTTTATCTTCTGTTTTCTTCTAATGATTTCGTAATTTCATGTCTTACATTTAGGTTTTAATCCATTTTGGATTTACTCCTGCTTATGGCAAAAGGTAGAGATTTAGTTTCTCTATTATTTACTTTTCTCATTTAAAATTTTAATTTACATAAAGGGAACAAATTTCATGTATTTCCCATGTTATCATCTTCCCCCTTTTTCTTTTTCTCTTTCTTTTTGCATTGACATATTTTCAATCACAAGCTTAACCCTTCACTAAATAAATAACTTAGCAAATAATAAGTAGAGAAACTGTTGTTCCTCAGGAGTATATTAAAGGATTATAAATGATAATCAAATGTCAATTTTAAATCAAAATGTCAATTTCACTCATATATATTACATTTTTTTGTACTCTATATATTAGTTACCACCAGTCAGAGAAAACATATTTGTCTTTTTGGGACTTGCTTATCTCACTAAGAACAATGGTCTCCGGCTGCAACTATTTTGTTGTGAAAGACGGGGCTTCATTCTTTTTAAAACTGCTGACTAGTGTTCCATGGTGTATATATACCACAACTCATCCAGTCATTACTTGGTGTACACCTTGGTTGCTTCCAGCTTTTATGCACTGAGCTGCTATAGTCACAGGGGAACAGATAACTCTTGTATGCTGATTTCAGCTCCTTTTCGTAAATTCCCAGGAATGGGATGCAATCCCAAATGTTAATTTTGGTTTTGACTGCCTGTGCTTCTGGGGTCTTTTCCAAGAAGTCTTTGCCCGTACCTATATCTTGCAGGGTTTTTCCAATGCTCTCTAGTAATTTGATGGTGTCGGGTCATACATTTAAGTCTTTAATCCATGTTGAGTGAATTTTTGTGTAAGGTGAAAGGTAGGGGTCTTGCTTCATGATTCTGCACGTGGACTTCCAGTTTTCCCAGCACCATTTATTGAATAGACTGTCCTTACTCCAGGGATTGATTTTGGATCCTTTATCAAATATGAGTTGGCTGTAGATGTTTGGATTGATTTCTGGTGTTTCAATTCTGTTCCATTGGTCTATCCATCTGTTTCTGTACCAGTACCATGCTGTTTTGATAACAACTGCCCTGTAGTATGTCCTGAAATCTGGTATTGTGATGCCTCCGGCTTTGTTTTTGTTGTACAAGATTGCTTTAGCTATTCGAGGTCTCCTGTGTCTCCATATGAATTTCAGCATCATTTTTTCCAGATCTGAGAAGAAGGTCTTTGGTATCTTGATTGGTATTGCATTGAATCTATAAATTGCTTTTGGGAGAATGGACATTTTGATGATGTTGATTCTTCCAATCATGAGCATGGAAGATTTTTTCATTTCTTGGTATCCTCTTCTATTTCTTTCTTTAAGGTTTTGTAATTTTCATCGTAGAGATCTTTAACATCCTTGGTTAAGTTTATTCCAAGGTATTTGATTGTTTTTGTAGCTATTGTGAATGGGATTGATCTTAGCAGTTCTTTCTCAGCCGTGGTATTGTCTGTGTATACAAAGGCTGTTGATTTTTGTGCATTGATTTTATACACTGTTACTTTGCCAAACTCTTCTATGAGTTCCAATAGTCTCTTAGTAGAGTTCTTTGGGTCCCCTAAATAAAGAATCATATCATCTGCAAAGAGGGATAGTTTGAGTGCTTCCTTCCCCATTTGTATCCTTTTAATTTCTTTTTCTTTCCTGATGGCTCTGGCTAAGACTTCCAGAACTATATTGAATAGCAGTGGTGAGAGTGGGCATCCCTGTCTGGTGCCAGATTTCAGTGGAAATGCTTCCAACTTTTCCCCATTCAATAGGATGTTGGCGGTGGGTTTTTCATAAATTGCTTTGATTATATTGAGGAATGTTCCTTCCATACCCAGTTTGCTTAGAGTTTTCATCATGAAAGGGTGTTGTATTTTATCAAATGCTTTCTCTGCGTCTATTGAGATAATCATATGGTTTTTCTTCTGCAGTCTGTTAATGTGGTGTATCACATTGATTGATTTGCGAACGTTGAACCATCCCTGCATACCAGGGATAAATCCCACTTGGTCTGGGTGGATGATCTTTCTGATGTGTTGTTGCATTCTATTGGCCAGAATTTTTTTGAGGATTTTTGCATCTATGTTCATCAGGGATATTGGTCTGTAATTCTCTTTCAATGCTGCATCTTTTTCCAGCTTAGGGATTAAGGTGATGCTGGCTTCATAGAAAGAATTTGGGAGGATTCCCTCTTTTTTGATTGTTCTGAATAGTTTGAGAAGAATTGGAATTAGTTCTTCTTTAAATGTCTGGTAGAATTCAGCAGTGAATCCATCTGGTCCTGGGCTTTTCTTTGTTGGGAGGGCCTTTATTACTGTATCTATTTCTGTCTCAGTTATAGGTCTGTTTAGGTTTTCGATATCTTCCTGGTTCAATTTAGGTAGGTTGCATGTGTCCAGGAATCTATCCATTTCTGATAGATTTTCCTGTTTGCTGGCATACAGGTCCTTGTAGTAATTTCTGATGATTCTTTTTATTTCTGTGGTGTCTGTTGTTATGTTTCCTTTTTCATCTCTGATTTTATTGATTTGGGTCTTTTCTTTTTTTAGTTAGTTGGGCCAATGGGGTGTCAATCTTGTTTATTTTTTCAAAAAACCAGCTCCTCGTTTGGCTGATTTTTTGTAAATTTTTTTTTTTTTGGATTCAATCCTGTTGATTTCTTCTCTGATTTTAATTATTTCTCCTCTCCTACTAGATTTGGGTCTGGTTTGCTGCAGATTTTCTAGATCCTTGAGATGCAGTGAAAGCTCATCTATTTGGTGCCTTTCCAATTTCTTGATGTAGGCACCTATTGATATAAACTTTCCTCTTAACACTGCTTTTGCTATATCCCATAAGTTTTGGTATGTTGTGCTGTTATCCTCATTTACTTCCAGAAAATTTTTGATTTCTCTTTTAATCTCTTCTTTGACCCATTGTTCATTCAGGAGCATGTTGTTCAATCTCCATGCGTTTGCATATGCTCTAGGGATTCCTGAGTTGCTAATTTCCAACTTCATTCCTTTATGGTCTGAGAAGCTGCATGGTATGATTCTAATTCTTTTGAATTTGCTGAGACTTGGTTTATGGCCTAGTATGTGGTCAGTCCTAGAGAAGGTTCCATGTACTGCTGAGAAGAATGTAAATGCTTTCTGTGTAGGATGAAAAGTTCTGTAGATATCTGTTAGATCCATTTGGGCTATAGTGTCGTTTAAATCTACTGTCTCCTTGTTGATCTTTTGTCCTGTTGATCTGTCTATTTCTGAGAGTGGGGTATTGAAGTCCCCCAGTACTATTGTATTGGGGTCTAAGTCTCCCTTTAAGTCCCTTAACAAATCTTTTAAATAAACCGGTGCCCTGTAATTAGGTGCATATACATTGATAATTGTTATATCTTCCTGTTGAATTGATCCCTTAATCATTATATAGTGCCCCTCTTTGTCTCTCCTAACAGTTTTTGTGGCAAAGTTTATGTTGTCCAATATTAAGATGGCTACGCCCACTCTTTTTTCATTTCTGTTGGCATGGTATATCTTTTTCCAGCCTTTCACTTTCAGTCTGTATGGATCTTTATTGGAAAGATGTGTTTCTTGTAAGCAGCAAATAGATGGGTTTTGTTCCTTAAGCCAATCAGCCAATCGGTGTCTTTTAACTGGACAGTTCAGGCCATTCACGTTCAATGTGACTATTGATAAGTAGTAGCTTTGCCCTGCCATTTTCCAAAGATATTTTCTGATATATGTTTTGAACTTCCTGTGATCTTTTGGTGTGAGATTTCCTTCATTTATCTTCTTTCATATTGATGACCGTGTTTCTGTGTTTCTGTGTGTAACACATCTTTAAGCATCTTTTGCAGGGCTGGACGAGTGGCGACAAATTCTTTCAATTTCTGTTTGTTGTGAAAGGTCTTTATTTCACCTTCATTCACAAATGAGAGCTTTGCAGGATATAATATTCTGGGCTGGCAGTTTTTCTCTCTTAGTACCTGGGCTATATCTCGCCATTCCCTCCTAGCTTGTAGAGTTTCTGATGAGAAGTCTGCTGTGAGTCTAATTGGAGATCTCTGAGAGTAATCTGATGTTTCTCTTTTGCACATTTTAGGATCTTTATGTTTCACTGTGGAGAGTTTAATTACAACGTGTCGTGGTGAGGATCTCTTTTGGTCATGTTTATTAGGGGTTCTATGAGCTTCCTGTACTAGGATGTCTCTGTCCTTCTCCAAACCTGGGAAATTTTCTGCTACTATCTCACTAAAAAGGCCTTCTAATCCTTTCTCCCTCTGCATGCCTTCAGGAACTCCTAGAACCCGAATGTTGGGTTTTTTAATAGTATCCTGAAGATTCCCGACAATATGTTTTAGATTTCTAATTTCCTCTACTTTTCTTTGGTTTGATTGTATATTTTCCTGTGCTCTGTCTGCTAAGTCTGATATTCTCTGTTCTGCTTCACCCATTCTGTTTTTAAGGCTCTCTAATGTGTTTGTCATTTGATCTATTGAATTCTTCATTTCATTATGATTCTCGTCACTATCACAGTTTCCTGTTCTACTAGTTGTTTCATTTCATTTTGATTCCTCCTTAATATTTCATTTTCACCAGAGAGATTTTCTATCTTGTCCATTAAGGATTTCTGTAGTTCGAGAATTTGTTTTTGAGAACTTCTTAATGTTCTTATCAATTTTTTGAGATCTGCTTCTTGCATTTCTTCTATCTCATCATCTTCATAATCTTGAATTGGGGTGTCTATTTCATTTGGGGGCGTCATAGTGTCTTCCTTGTTCTTGTTACCTCGGCTTTTGCGTTTGTTTGTCATATTGGAGATATTCTTTGGTTTTTTCTCGTTATACTGTGACTCTGGATTAAGAGGACTGTCTGCTTTTGATGGATCCTTAGAGGCTGTGATGGGTGTGGCCAGAGAGCTCTGGTTCTACAGGGTTAAGGGTGTGCCAAAGGTTATTCACCCTGATTGTTCTCTTGCGCTATCTCTCTCTCTCTCTTTTTTTTTTTTTTTTTTTGACTCAGTTGGGAAGTAATTCTAAACAGCTGAGTGGAATTGAGAGTCGTTAATGTATGAAATCTGGCCCCTATGGGTATTGGTTTGCTTACCAGAGTCAGGTGTTTCTGCTTGGCTAATGAGAGACACCCGCTTTACATATGCAAAATGGCACGCACTGCTTTACTTTTGTAAAATGGCGCCTGCCCTTTGTCTTGCTCGGCTTTGTAAGGTGAGTGGAGAGAGAGGCTAAATGTCCGTGCCGGTTCCCCTTATTTATTCGATTTTTTTCTCTCCTCCAGCCAGCCTGGTGAACTTCCCCCAATGGGGTTTCAGGCCTCGTTCTCTGCAGGCTTTTTCTGCCTTTCCCCGCCAATGTCTCGGGTTACCGAGAGGTTTTTAGCTCACCTCCCCTTCCAGCGCTGGCGCGCAGACTCTGCGGCTCCGGCGGGTCTGGCTGCTCCGGTGGTCTAGGGTTATAGTCACTTATTTACTCCTACTGTGTATTTTCAAATAGCCTCTCTTCAAGCTCACTCATTCTTTCTTCTGTTTCATCTATTCTACTAGTGATGCCTTCTATCATGCTTTTGATTTCACTGCATGCACTTTTCATTTGAAGGATTTCTGTCTGATTTTGTTTAATTACTTATACCTCTCTCTAAAAACAGAGTATTGGGTTATTTCTGTGTTCTCTTGAATTTCATTGCATTTCATTAAAACAGCTAGTTTGTAATCTTCTTTGAGTATTTGAAAAGTTCAGTGCCTAGATGGTTGTTTTTTGGCACCTTATTTTGCTCTACAGGGGAGGGCATTTATCCCCTGGAGGTTCTTGATGCTTGTTGGTAGATGACGTTATGTGTTCACCAAAGGATTATAGTGCTCTGGCTTTGTGGCTACCCTTCCAGAAGTTGTTGGCAGGCTTTTGTTTTCTCTGAGGCTAAGAATAATTTTGATATTTCAGTAGTAGATTACTCCTTAAGTCTAAGTTTCTCCAGGTCCTATGTTGATTTTTTTTCCTGTTTTCAATCCTAAATATTCCCTAAGCTCAATTTTGTTCTAAGTCTGAAGTTGGAGTTTCCTTCAGAATAAACTAAGGAGGTACCTAAAATGGCATAGTCTATCCCTCCAAGCCTCTTTTTATGGCTGGGGTAGGCTTAGCCTCTTAGTCCGGTGTCCCCCCAATGCTGCAATGCTGGTTCAAACCTGAGTCCACAGTTCACTGAGACCAGTGCAGCCTGGGCTAACTCAGGTATGGTCTATCTGCCTCTGAGGTTGAGCAGCTGTCCAGTGCCTCTCCTACAAGCCACTGGTGATACTGACTAGGATATAAGACTGACTAACTGGGTCCATGGAACTCCACTTGGCACTGAAGCAGGTCCAGAGGCTTTGTCCTGAGCACTGGCCTGGGGACAGGACCTTTAGGATCTGCTCAATATTAGATTTTACCACTTTGGCACTGAGTCCCAAAGTAGTCTTATGATTGCTTGCTGTCTGCCTAAGTGTGGAGGAGGGGTGACAGAGGATCCCCTCAGTCACTGAGACATATAATAGGTGGGGGCATATCTTGGTCTTACAGTCACTGGGCCCTGTGAAATTTTGGGGGTGCACACCAGGTCTGCATGAGGCTGGTGGTGATGCATGCTGAAACAAGTTTGTCCCACCAGGGCACAGATCTCTGCCTGATGACTGGGGTGCATTTGGAGGCTGTACACAAGCACTTTCCTAGGTCTAGGGACTATTAGCCTCTGCCTTGTTTTGGAAGTTACCAGCCCAGCATTGAGTCCCAAAATACAGTCTGGTGGCTTCTTACTGCCTGTCTGAGTTTGGTAGAGGGTAATAAAGGCAGCCCTCTAGCTTCTTAGACTACAGCAGTTTGGGTCACATCTGGAACCCACAATCACTAGGCTCCATGAATCCGAGGGGTGCATACCAGGCCTGCCTGAGGCTTGGGTTGACACCTGCCATATGAGCCCATCCCATCAGAGCACAGGTGTCTGTCTGATCCCAGGACAAGTCTAGAGGATCATTGTGTAGGCACTGGTCTGATCACGAGGTTTCAGTGTGCAGTGGGTCAGGCTCTGAATCCAAGGTAGGGTCTTTTTTTAAAATTTTTAATTTTTTTTTATTTTTTGACAGGCAGAGTGGACAGTGAGAGAGAGAGACAGAGAGAAAGGTCTTCCTTTGCCGTTGGTTCACCCTCCAATGGCTGCAACGGCCGGCACGCTGTGGCCGGTGCACCGCGCTGATCCAATGGCAGGAGCCAGGTACTTATCCTGGTCTCCCATGGGGTGCAGGGCCCAAGCACTTGGGCCATCCTGCATTGCACTCCTGGGCCATAGCAGAGAGCTGGCCTGGAAGAGGGGCAACCGGGACAGAATCTGGAGCCCCGACTGGGACTAGAACCCGGTGTGCCGGCGCCGCAAGGTGGAGGATTAGCCTAGTGAGCCGCGGCGCCGGCCCAAGGTAGG
Organism: Oryctolagus cuniculus; assembly: GCF_964237555.1. Classification (NCBI taxonomy): domain Eukaryota; kingdom Metazoa; phylum Chordata; class Mammalia; order Lagomorpha; family Leporidae; genus Oryctolagus; species Oryctolagus cuniculus. The sequence continues at coordinate 128,586,126 of NC_091432.1, forward strand.
GTCTTAAGTTCCCTCTTCTGCCCTCCCCTACAGCAGCTGGAGCCTTGCTCAGCATTCTGCTGCTAGTTGGGGGATGGGTGGAGAACAATGCCTGGCAATGTAGGGTTCAAATACTCTGCAAGTATGGGCCCGGGCAGCAGGGTCCAACTTTAAATGTTATCACAGTGATTCCAGAACTGAACTTCAATTTCCTCTCCCTCTCCTAAGCAGGAAGTGTATCTCTTCATGATGCACTTCTTGGAGCTGGGTGAAAGGAGACACAGGTGATTCTTCCATTCCTGCTTGCTTCTGTGTGATCTTGGAAAATCATTATACTGAAATGAGACACTGCTCTCATCTACCTTCCATTGTAAAGGTGACTTGGTAAACAAATAGCTGTGCACACTGGTGTTTCTGGGGAGAGGTGGTCACCAGAGTGTCCTACTCAGCTGCCATGTTGGTTCTCACACCCATGTACTGTCTAGAAATTTTTTAGGAAAGAACAAAAACAATTCTTAGTCTTCTTCCCTCTTATGTCTTCCAGATACATTCCCTGGAACCTCCATGAGCCAGAAACAGGCAAATTTGACTTTTCTGGGAACCTGGACCTGAAGTATGTGATGTTGCTGCTTCTGTGAGCTGGCCTGGGGGGCGGGGTGGGGAGGAGGCAGAGAGATGGTTGCATGGGGAAGATCAGCAGTGTAGCAGTGTGCTACCTCTCCTTTGACAGCCAGAAGGGGATAGGGCTAGAGTCTCTTCTCAGCACCATGTAAGAGGTTTTGCTTCATAGACACAACCTGATTTCCAGAAGGGATGGGCCTGCAGATTCTAGACCATACTTGGCACTGCAGCCCAGAGGGAGCAAAGATCCTGGGTGTGATCTACCACTGCAATGGGGCTCAAAATCATGGGATGGGGCATATGCTGCCCATTGGGTTCACTGCTATAACTCCGTGTTACCTGCCAGAGGTGGTTCCTCCTCAGGCTCCCAGAAGGGAAGATTTCAAGACTGGGAGTTGGAGAAAATCCAGCTCACAAGTCCTCAGGCCTCTGATCTGCTATATGAATGCCCTATTCTGCTAGGGGTGGTGTGGAGCCTTCCGTCACTCCAGTGTCTGTGGTGGAGAAAGTATGGGGAAGAGACACAGCTCTTTCACCCTGGGGTGCATGTAGGCTCCCTTCCACCTGGCCTCTGCCCTGGACTCATGCTCAGTGCTGAGGGGGTTTTACCTCCACAGGACCTTTGTGACGATGGCAGGGGAGATCGGGCTGTGGGTGATTCTGCGTGCTGGTCCCTACATCTGTGCTGAGATCGACCTTGGGGGCTTGCCCAGGTAAGCTCGGTCCTGACACCAGAGTTGTGGTTTAGTAAACTATTTTGCTTTACCAAAAGTAAAAGTTCAGCCTAGTAATGATGAGAGCAGCCTTCACTGCCTGAGCATGTGTGTCTAGCATTGACTGTGCCCTCTCATCTGCCACCTGAGAGCTGTGGCCAGGGGCTGGTATCATTGCTATCCCCATTGCACAGGAGTGGAGATGGTTGTCCTGGTTCATGAGCTTGTGGCCTTGCCAGGGACTGCAGGGAGGAGGCGGGGCAGGAGGCCCATCCTCGTCTCTCTCCCCACAGGCAGGTGCTATGGCTACCTCTACTGTTCTCATGCGCAGGAAGAAAGGACACGGAAGCTTTGGGGTCTGCACAGAAGGCCTAACCCCTCTGGTCTCTCTCTTATGCTGTTTCCACCTCTGCCACCCCCTGAGACTCGGCCCACTCCCTTCCTTCTCTCTTCCTTGGTCTTATTTGCTCATCTTTGATGTTGGTTCTCAGTCCAGATGTGTGAGGTTTGGGTGAGAATTTGAGAATCCTGTTCTTCACCTGTGCCATCAGATGGGACTCCTGGTTTCCGTCTCGGCTCTGCCGTCAGATAAATACTTGTCCTCCTCAGATTCATATGAAAGCTTTGCTTTTCTGCACGATGGGCTCTTTCTCACATCCATCTCAGGAACACAAAAAGCCTGTGCCCGATGGACATGGAATTTAGGGAAGTGACTGTTCCCTGTGCTGGACAGCTGTGGAGCTGGTACCACCCTGGTGACCAGGACAGGGCTGAAAACCCATAAACACTTAGTACTTAGGTCCTAAGGCAAATGGGACCCTGTCCCCCAAAGAATGGATGCTGTGGTCATGAAAAATGTTCTCAAAGAGCTGAAAAGAATGGATAAGCATAGTCAGTACATGGAAAAGACTCATGAGACGTGGGTGTAGGAGTCCAGGCAGGCTCAGTCCCTCAGGCTGGCCACATGGATCTGAAAGATACTCTAGGTTGCAAGGTGCCTGGGAGATGGAGGTGGTGTTTTCCTGTAAATGCCACAAGTCTGGGAGTGGTCCAAGATACTCAGCTGGTGCAGATCCTTGCAAGACCCCTGGGTGCGGCAGGACTCTGAGAATGAGCTGTATGCCCGGAGGTGAAAGCTGATGTAGGGGGCTCTGAGGAGGGCCTGGAAGCCACGCTCAGTGGCCCCACCCATACTGTTCTGTCTATGCACTAAGCCTCCCTCTCCCACCCCCAGCCGTCTACTGCGAAACCCCAAGGCCATACTGAGGACGACAGAGAAAAGTTTTATTGAAGCAGTGGACAGGTATTTTGATCATCTGGTTCCCAGAATGGCTCCTCTCCAGGTAAGGCCCAGTTTCCCTTTCCATCTTTTTCTCACTGCAGGAAACTAGCATGTTCTGACCTGACTGCTCTGTCACACCTGGATTCTGTACTATCCGCTGAGGACAGGAACTTTGACTTCTGTCCATTGGGTTTCACCCAGGGTTCTGGAAGATCCACACCACACATCACAGGAACTGCACCAAGGGTTGTCTTGGGTATGATTGTGAGTTTAATACTCACTAATGCACTGATATGCATCCTTCCTGTCTTTGCTCTTTTTAAAAAAATTTTTTAATATTTATTTATTGGGCTGGCACTGTGGCATAGTGGGTTAAAGCCCTGGCCTGAAGCGCTGGCATCCCATATGGGTGCCTGTTCTAGTCCTGGTTGCCCCTCTTCAGATCCAGATCTCTGCTGTGGCCTGGGAAAGCAGTAGAAGATGGCCCAAGTCCTTGGGCCCCTGCACCCACATGGGAGACCCAGAAGAAGCTCCTGGCTCCTGGCTTTGGATCAGCACAGTTCCGGCCATTGCGGCCATCTGGGGAGTGAACCAGTAGATGGAAGACCTCTCTCTGTGTCTCTACCTCTCTCTGTAACTCTGTATTTCAAATAAATAAAATAAATCTTAAAAAATATTTATTTATTTGGAAGAGTTACACACAGAGACAAGGAGAGGCAGAGAGAGAGAGAGAGAGAGAGAGAGAGGTCTTCCAGCTACTGATTCACTCCCTAATTGGCTGCATCGGCCGGAGCTGTGCTGATACAAAGCCAAGGGCCAGGAGCTTCCTCCCTGTCTTTCCATGTAGGTGCAGGGCCCCAAGGACTTGGGCCATCATCTACTGCTTTTCCAGGCCATAGCAGAGAGCTGGCTTGGAAGTGGAGCAGCCAGGACTTGAACCGGTGCCCATATGAGATGCTGGAACTGTAGGCGATGGCTTTACCTGCTGTGTCACAATGCCAACCGCTTTCTTTGTGCTTATGTCACCTTTGTTGTTTTATAATTAATGCTTTGTAAATGGGTTCTGAAGGTAGCAAAGAGTGGATGGTGGAAGTCAAGTCTCCCTTCTCACCTGAACCACAGCTACATTGTTATCTGTGCAGCACACAACCAATATCTGTACCATAGCTACATTGTTATCTGTGCAGCACACAACCAATTTGCTTAGGAAATTGTTCAGGAAATCCCTTGTACGTATAGTCCAATTATAGAGCTATGCTAGTAGGCACTGCATTAAGAATCATAATGTTTACCATTCATCAGACACAGGCTGTCCCTGGTAGTCAAGGGAAGGGACAGAACAAGGTTTTGAGCAGGCAGGGAGGTCCAAAGAATGTTTTCCAGAAAGCAACTCTTAGCAGTCACCTGAAGGCTGGACAGGAGTCTCAGTAGAAGAGAATCAGCAGAAGGGAAGAGATGGAATGAGGAGTGTGAAGACCAGAAGTCCAGCATGTCTGGGGCAGAGTGAGGAGGAAAAATGGGCAAATATGGCTTGTCAAGGAACCTACAAACATGGTCATTCTTCCTGTGCCGCTGCAGAGCACCATCCCTTTGCCTGAAGTAGCACATCCCCTTTGTCGTTGGCATCTTTGCTGTGGGCAGTGGGATTCACTGGATTCTGTGGTGGAAGTGCAGAGAATGGATCTCAGCTCACTTTGCTGTCAGTGTCCATAGGCTCCAAGGAGAAAGAAATATGCTGACATTGGGAGGACCCTAAAAGGCTAAACCCAAGTGACTGAAGTTGTGCTTCAGGTTTAGCACAAGCCTTCAGTGTTAGTAGTGCAGGGTGGAGGTTTTACTAACATAGGGTGAGGAGGGATGATCAAAATGTGAGAAAGCAGAGGACATGCAAGCGGATACCTGGTGGAAGATACAGTGAGAACCCCTTGGCACATTCTAGAGACTCTAACTCATTGCTCTCTAATGCAAACATCCTGGATAAGTGTCCTTGATGATGGAGGTCACTCAAGGAAGGGAGAGGTGAAAGGCTCAGCAGTTAGCGGAGCTGTGCCAAGAGCAACATTCCTGAGCAGGTGGAAGTAGTGGGACCTGGCACTCATGGCTGACATCATCTTTGAGAGAGCGGGGAAGAAGGATGTCTCTGTCACTTGTCACTTGTCACTTGTTGTCTCAATCCATTTTATTTGGCTACAATAAGATCCCTAAGGTTGAGTAGTTGATAGATAATGGCAGCTTATTTGGCTCTCAGTTTTGAAGAAGCCCCAGAGCCTGGTGCTGGCATCTGCCCAGAGCATTTGTGATGACCACCCCCATGAGCTTGCCCAAATTCATTCCCAAAGACTCCACCTCCAAATTCCACTACCACAGGACTTGGAGGCTGTTTGCAACACAGGAAAATTTGCATACTAATTAAACTCTTGCAGGTGGGAATGTAGATAGGATGGGCAGGCAGCAAGTGAGTTTTGGGTTCCAAGGCTCATATTCAAGTGGTTACTTGAAAAACAGAGGGAGTCTGTGGCAGCCCTTATCTCTAGAGCACTAGGGACAGCAGGACTCCTGCTGCATCCTATTACCCAGTAGGAGACAGGGGTCAGACTCTAAGGGGCATTGGGTCCAACTATCCAAACCAGATCTCCTCCAGTGATCCTAAAAACTTTCGCATTTGCCCCTGGTAGCCTCATTCTCAAACCCCCATGTGCTTGTCTTTCAGTTCCACCAGGGAGGCCCTGTCATTGCAGTGCAAGTGGAAAATGAATATGGTTCATTTAATAGGGATAAGCGGTACATGTCTTATCTTTACCAGGTAAGAATGCGTGGTGTGTATCCATATTTACCTGTTTCCTTCCTCAATCTATCTCTTTCCAGCATTTGTTTATGATTTCTTTCTGTACAGGTCACTTTGCATTAACAAGGTATTTAAGTTCAAGTTGAATTTCTCTGTAAATTGACAACATAGGATAATCAAGATGTACTTAACTTTTTGATGGGAGAAAGCATGGTTTAAAAATAATCTTTCATTTCTATTGTTATCTCTATCCAAATCCTATCCTTATATGACCCACTATTTTTATTTTTTAATTATTATTATTTTTTTTTTGACAGGCAGAGTGGACAGTGAGAGAGAGAGACAGAGAGAAAGGTCTTCCTTTGCTGTTGGTTCACCCTCCAATGGCCGCCGTGGCTGGTGTGCTGTGGCTGGCGCACCACGCTGATCCGATGGCAGGAGCCAGGTGCTTCTCCTGGTCTTCCATGCAGGTGCAGGGCCCAAGCACTTGGGCCATCATCCACTGCACTCCCTGGCCACAGCACTAATATTAAAGTTAGATATTGGTGAATGTAGATTTATAGTAAATAGTGTTTCAATGACATGACGATGATTGCTACTAGTTGGAAGTTTTTATCAGTGTTCATATCCCATCTTCTGATCTGTTTGCTCCTCCATTGAAAGATAGCTCAGCTCAGGCAATAATTTCCATCCTGTCTGCTGTCTTATCCAGTGGTACACCTCCTTATCTATGAATTTCCACATTCTGGGGCCATGAGGTTCCAGTCTCATTGGAGCCCTGATCAGGGTACGGGGCAGGATGAGGGGGCCTCACGATCCATTCTGACCCATCAGGTTGCCTTGTTAACTTAGCTCTGTGTGCAAGACGACCTTGGCTGAAAGGCTCAGATAGAATGGGGGTCAAGAAGAGGGGGGGAAGCACAGGGTGAGACTCCATGGAGGAGTTGGCTCCTGCCCACAGCTGTGCCTTGTGGTCTTGGACAAGGTCTGTGAGCAATTCCTCCCCCACACTTCTCTCAGGCTGGCACAAATGCTTCAACCAGTCAATTTGGCTACCATTATGTTTTGTTATTTATTATTTGCTACTTGACTACACTCCCAGACTCAAATATGTATAGCTAGAAGAATAGAAGAGATATACCAAGAGGAGAGCCTGGCTCTCTCATCATCCATCTGTTTCCTATACCTTTAGTAAATTTCATTTTTTGGGTAATCCTCCATATATATGTATATATAAATATAAATATATATATATATATACACACACACACACAATGGAATGTTTTTCAGCTATGAAAAACAATGAAGTTAATTTTCAGCCAAAACTATGCAATTGGGGAACATCATGTTGAGCACAATATGCCAGCCCCAGAAATACAAATGTTGCATGTTCTTCCTTATATGTGGGAGCTAAAATTTAAAAAATAAAAAATAAAGAGAAAGGAGAGCAATGTCTGTGTGTATCAGTATTGCTGTCAAGTATAGTTTTGTAAAACTTTGTTTATAACTTTGTCAAACCAGTGGTTAAGAACATTGTACTGCCAGTGCCACGGCTCAATAGGCTAATCCTCCGCCTAGCGGCGCTGGCACACCAGGTTCTAGTCCTGGTCGGGGCGCCAGATTCTGTCCCGGTTGCCCCTCTTCCAGGCCAGCTCTCTGCTATGGCCAGGGAGTGCAATGCAGGATGGCCCAAGTGCTTGGGCCCTGCACCCCATGGGAGACCAGGAGAAGCACCTGGCTCCTGCCTTCGGATCAGCGCAGTGCACCGGCCGCAGTGTGCTGGCTGCGGCGGCCATTGGAGGGTGAACCAACGGCAAAGGAAGACCTTTCTCTCTGTCTCTCTCTCTCACTGTCCACTCTGCCTGTAAAATAGAATAAAAAAAAGAACATTGTACTACCATAGTTCTAATGGTCTATGATTACTTTCAAATTTATGTATATTGCTGAAATGGTCATTTTCCTGTTCAATCATTGTTTATAGCTGTTGTCTATATTTCTACTAAACTAGGGTCTTCTTGCTTTTTACTTGCTAAACATATTATTCAGTGAAGTATTAAGCCTTTTTACTGTAATGTAAATTTAAAATATGTTATCTCAAAAACTAAAAAACAAAAAGAAAGAAAGGGAGGTGGATGGAGTGTGGGAGGTGATGGAGGAGGGGGAAGGAAGGAGGGAGGGAGAGAATATCACCATGTTCTTAGAATTGTATCTACAAGCAATATATTTTAAAAGATTTTGTTTATTTATTTGAGAGGTAGAGTTATAGACAGTGAGAGGAAGATACAGAGAGAAAGGTCTCCCTTCTGTTGGTTCACTCCCCAAATGGCCACAACAGCCAGAGCTGTGCTGATCTGAAGCCAGGAGCCAGGTGCTTCTTCCCAGTTTCCCATGTGGGTGCAGGGGCCCAAGGACTTGGGCCATCTTCTACTGCTTTCCTAGGCCACAGCAGAGAGCTGGATTGGAAGAGGAGCAGCCAGGACTAGAACCAGCGCTCATATGGGATGCTGGTGCCGCAGGCAGAGGATTAACCTACTGCGCCATGGTGCCGGCCACAACAAGCAATACTGAATCTGCGAAATGCTAGTTTAAATTGAAATAAAATACTACACACTCCACACCAAAAATAAAACTTGAGTGCATATAACAGTAGCCCTTTCCCTTCTCCAAGTTGTGGTAAGATTCCTTTCTCAGGGGTTCAGGCAGGACCTACTATTTGTGAAGCTGTTCTCTGTTCCTTTTTAGAGCCCATGGCTTCAGCCTCTCTCTTTAAGAATGAAATGTTTCCCACTTCTCTTTATTTCTGTTAATTATATCTTTCTTCAAGGTGTTCCCTGATAAATTATTGTCTTTTTCCCTGGAGAATTTAACCATGTGGTGTCAGAGCCCACACTCAGCTATTATTAGGGCCAAACTCCCCATGATTAACTCTTGGATGAGACAGACCCAGTGATTCTCCCAATTTTCTAAGTTGCAGATAGCCCTTGTATTAGTTGGCTTCCTACTCTGACAAGACCTACTTGTCGAGTAAGGAGGTTTATTTTGATTCATGGCTTTGGAGGGCACAGTCCAAGATCAGGCATGCCCCATTCATTCGGCTGTCTAATGAGACCAGTGCATCGTTATGGTCTCATGATGAGCCAGGGAGCAGAGAGTGGCTCAGTTCAACTCAGTCTGTTATAGCCTACTTCCCATGAGAGCTGGCTTCTTCATTCACCTCCCACTAATCCCACTTATTAGAAATCAGACTTGGATCAAATTTCCATGCTTTTAGTATCATGAACTTAAGGTTTTGAGATGTAACTGTATGAGGCCAGGAGACATAATATATCCAAGTAGTATCATTTCACCTCTGGCTCCCCCAAACTTAAGTCCTTACATAAAATATGTAATCCTCCCATCCCCAGTAGTTTCATAATCCTACCTCAGTTGAACATTAAGTTAGAAGACTGAAACTCAAGTCAGACTACTCCAGCTGCAAGACTCTAAAAATACAAGTTACATACTTCCAGAATACAATGGTGGGACAAGCACAGGCTGTATATTTCTGTTTCAGAAGGGGATAACAGGCAAGTAGAGAGGATTAATTGGACCACAGCAAGACTCAAACTCATGAGGACCAGTAATTATATTTCTGCTTCCAGAGAGGGCCTGAGGACTTGGGAAGCTGTGTCCTTATAGCTTTCTTGGTTATATCCCATGCTTTAGTTATCACCAGTTGAAGTCTTATGTTTGTTGCTCCACTAGCTGTTTCACTGGCGGACATCTCTGTGTCAGCTTCAATCCCACATTTCTTTTTTTTTGATTTTTTTTATTTAGTAAATATAAATTTCCAAAGTACAGTTTATGGATTACAATGGCTCCCCCCCCCATAATTTCCCTCCCACTCGCACCTCTCCCATATCCTGCTCCCTCTCCCATTCCATTCACATCAAGATTCATTTTCAATTATCTTTATATACAGAAGATCGATTTAGTATATATTAAGTAAAGATTTCATCAGTTTGCACCCACACAGAAACACAAAGTGTAAACTACTGTTTCGGTACTAGTCATGGCATTACTTCACATTGGACAACACATTAAGGACAGATCCCACATGAGAAGTAAGTACACAGTGACTCCTGTTGTTGACTTAACAATTTGTCAATCCCACATTTCTGCTTGGTATTGCCTCACTGTGGGTTCTCTGCTGTGGTTCTGTCCCTGTGATAGGTCTCTGCCTGAGCTCCCAGGTTGTCTGCGACATCCTTTAAAATAAATGAAAGATCTCTGTAAGTGAGATCCCAGTGGAAAGAATGGGCCATCAAAGAAGGAGGTACCTTTCTCTGAAGGGAGGAGAGAACTTCCGCTTTGAATATGGCCTTGTCTAAATATGATCAGAGTTGGTGAACTCAAGAGGCTTCCATAATCTTGGCAACTCATGACAAGAGCCTCGGGTGATTACTGACATCATAAATAAGAGTGTCAATTGTTAAATCAACAACAGGAGTCACTGTGCACTTACTCCCCATGTAGAATCTCTGTCCTTAATTTGTTTTACTATGTGAATTAATGGTAAAACTACTACTCAAACAGTACTCTATACTATGTGTGTCTGTGTGGGTGCAGTCTGTTGAAATCTTTACTTAGTATATACTAAGTTGATTTTCTGTATATAAAGATAATTGAAAATGAATCTTGATGCAGAATGGGATGGGAGAGGGAGTGGGAGATGGGATGGTTGTGGGTGGGAGGGAGGTTATGGGGGGAAAAGCCACTATAATCCAAAAGTTGTACTTTGGAAATTTATATTTATTAAATAAAAGTTGAAAAAAAAATAAAGGTGGAGGATTCCATGCATCCATAGTTCTGTTGGTCTTTGCCAACATGGAGGCTCTCTGAAGCTACAAGCTGATATCTGCAATTTTTTTTTTTTTGACAGGCAGAGTGGACAGTGAGAGAGAGAGACAGAGAGAAAGGTCTTCCTTTGCTGTTGGTTCATCCTCCAGTGGCCGCCGCGGCCGGTGCACTGTGGCTGGCGCACCGCATTGATCCGAAGGCAGGAGCCAGGTGCTTCTCCTGGTCTCCCATGGGGTGCAGGGCCCAAGCACTTGGACCATCCTCCACTGCCCTTCCGGGCCATAGCATAGAGCTGGCCTGGAAGAGGGGCAACCGGGACAGAATCTGGCACCCCGACTGGGACTAGAACCCGGTGTGCCGGCACCGCAAGGCGGAGGATTAGCCTAGTGAGCCGTGCCACCGGCCCAATATCTGCACTTTTCTGCGTAGGCATATGTTGCTGGTTGCTTTACCTTCTTCTTCTTCTTCTTTTTTTTTTAACTTTTATTTAATGAATATAAATTTCCAAAGTACGGCTTATTGATTACAATGGCTTCCCCCCCATAACGTCCCTCCCACCCACAACCCTCCCCTTTCCCACTCCCTCTCCCCTTCCATTCACATCAAGATTCATTTTCGATTCTCTTTATATACAGAAGATCAGTTTAGCATACATTAAGTAAAGATTTCAACAGTTTGCTCCCACACAGAAACATAAAGTGAAAAATAATAGATGATTTTTTAAATGATGATGAAATCAGATCAGAACTATTGTCATGTTTAATCCCAGTGAGAGTCAAGTTGGGAATTGATAATTTCTTTTTTTTTTTTTTTACAGAAGATCAGTTTAGTATACATTAAGTAAAGATTTCAAGTTTGCACCCCCATAGAAACACAAAGTGAAATATACTGTTTGAGTACTCATAGCATTAAATCTCAATGCACAGCACATTAAGGACAGAGATCCTACATGAGGAGTAAGTGCACCGTGACTCCTGTTGTTGACTTTACAAATTGACACTCCTGTTTATGGCATCAGTAATCTCCCTATGCACCAGTCATGAGTTTCCAAGGCTATGGAAGCCCCTTGAGTTCTCCGACTCTTATCTTGTTTAGACAAGGTCATAGTCAAAGTGGAGGTTCTCTCCTCCCTTCAGAGAAAGGTACCTCCTTCTTTGAAGACCTGTTCTTTCCACTGGGATCTCACTCACAGAGATCTTTCATTTAGGTTTTTTTTTTTTTTTTTTTTTCCCCCAGAGTGTCTTGGCTTTCCATGCCTGAAATACTCTCATGGGCTTTTCAGCCAGATCTGAATGCCTTAAGGGCTGATTCGGAGGCCAGAGTGCTGTTTAGGACATCCGCCATTCTATGAGTCTGCTGAGTATCTCGCTTCTCATGTTGGATCACTCTCCCCTTTATTTATTCTATCGGTTAGTATTAGCAGGTACTAGACTTGTTTATGTGCTCCCTTTGACTCTTAGTCCTTTCATTATGATCAATTGTGAACTGAAATTGATCACTTGGACTGCTTTACCTTCTTGAGGTGCTCACATCAGGTTCACTCCCATAGCTTCACTAGATAGTGGCCCATTAGGGGCTCTATGCAGAATCTCTAACTTTGCAGCACAGCTCTGCCTGGTTTTCCCATATTTCCTTTGGGTTCTTGGAGGAAGTGCCATGACCCCAGCACCTTGCATTCTGTATGCTTGCAATAGCAGCATGATGTGGGTGATGCTAAAGTCTTCCTCCAGGATAAGTTATGTCTGTACCCACTTGAAGCAGGACTACAGTAGCCTCAGAACACTTTGCTGGGAAAGAAGGGTGCACCAGGGCTCTTTCCTGAAAGGAATTTTCCCTGAAAGATCTTTGAAACAAATTTGCAAACGAAATCACCAATCTCCTCAACACCTGTGGGATCTTTCTCTCATTGCATTGCCTGTGATTCCTTTGCCCCCTCTCACCTGCGCTACTTTCTTTAGCAAGAGATTTCTTTACTGCAAAATCCGATCCAGAACATTCCTTCCTTTGCTCTTTCTCTGCATGAACAGTAAGATTTTCAAGTATTTCCACTCCAAGTGTTTCTGCTCATTTCTGCTTCTAATTCTCACAGTAATTTTCACTGATAGCAGCCAGGAAAATCAGTGGTGCAGCCTGAGTACCTTGCTGCCTTCAGTTCTCTCTGACCAAAACACCAGTGCGTCATTTTAAGGTTCAGCCTCCCACAAAATATCAGCACCTGGCACCTAGGAACAGACAATTTCTCAGCCACAGTATGAAAAGATTGCCTTTTAGTGCAATAAAAAAATCCCACGTTTCAAGATATAGTAATTATCCCACCCCTAAATATAAAATTTTCTGTACTGGTTTTTTATTAGTACAATGAAATACCTAAGACAAGCTACTTAAGAAGGAAGGAGTTTTTTCTTGGCTCATAGTTTTGGAAATCCGTATTTCAAGATCGCGAAGGCTATATTGCTTCAGTCATCTGGTGAAGGCTCAGGGCGGCAATGGCACAGAACATGTATTGGAAGGACCACATGGTGATCCAGGAAGCAAAGAGAGTGGCTGGGCCTAGCTAATGCTATTACACTAACCGTCTCCTGAGAAAGACTTCCCAAGGGCACACAACTCGTGATGTAAGGACCTATCCCTAGGTTCACCCCTTAGACACCATAATTGAATTAAATTTTAATCCTCTTGGTATCCTCCAAATTATGTCTTGGAGTTGAACTATCTGTGTGAGTTCAGGAGCCACATCCTCTTCAAATCACAGCAGCCACACTCTGAATTCTCTAGCTCATATCAGCCCATTTGAACCCAGCTGTGTAATTTCCCAATTTATTTGTATCTTCTTCTTCCCCTGGGAACAAGGTAAGGAGCTCATTTTGTTGAATTTTCTCAACAGGCTCTGGTGAAAAGAGGGATTGTGGAGCTGATCCTGACCTCTGATAACGAGAAGGAAGTGCTGCAAGGCTCCACTAAAGGAGGTACCAGTATAGCGTCATGTAAAGGGAGAACTAAGGCTCTTATCCAACTGATGCGAAGCTTGATCAGTCCAGCAGCTCTCTAGTGCCTCTGTTGTATGCTATGTGCCCACTGAAATGGACACCAGAGATACTGCAATAGATGAGGATCAAGGTTGTAGCTCAGAGTTCACTGTTGCAGCAGCACTATGGCTTCTCATTGCTGCTACCATTTTTAACAGAGCACAACAGAGCGCCTTGTCCCTAGTGCATTTTCACATCTTTCATGTTTTCTAATAGTCTTAGCTGTGGGCATGCTTAGCGTGCTGACCATCCCCACTAAGCTAGTGGGGAGACTGGAAGAGAGGTATATAAAGAACACTGCCTAGCAAAGCCCAAGGCTGGGAATCCTACAGTGTTGACATTCAGTACGTCCCAGAGAATGAAATAGCTGGACAATTCAGCACAGTATCAGAAGGTGACAATGATTAGGGAAATAGTCGATGTCTGAGCAGGCAGATGTGTCTAGAGGAACATCTGCCAGGTAGCACTTCTCAAAGGCCAACTGCTGCAGTGAAGTGCTGTTTTCCTTTTCAGTGGCCACTTCCCACAGTGGCGTAGTTCACAGGAGATCTGCATACAGTCTGGGTTCTAATCAAGTCATGGTCTCCTGGTCTGTTTCTCTGCACAAAATGTGCTGATGTTAACTGTCTTTCTCACTAAGATGAGTGTCCCTGCGAGTGTGTAGGGGGAAATGTCTACGAAGCAGTGGACGGTGGACTACAAGCAGTATCTCACTATACTTCTCCTCCAGTGTGCAGGCTTGTCCTCCACCCAGTCCCTGATGGCACTTTTAACAATGACTCAGCAGAACCCTTTATTCTCTCTCCAGCATTTGCCACTGTCAATCTGAAAGAAATTAAGAAGGATTCTTTTAATCAGCTTCATCAAGTGCAGGTAAGTCATTTAAGAAAAGAGTGGTGTACTTTTCCTGTCCTGATCCCCCCCAGCACGTGCATCGTGTTCAGTGAAAACAGAAAGCTTGGAATGAAGACTGCAGCTCTTCACCCTGGGCTTCTACTGTGTTCTTAGTCATGTTGGGAGTGTGTTTTACTTTTGGGGGATGAAGAGGAAGTTCCGCTCCTGGATTGCAGTGTGGAAAATATGTGGGGAGGGAATGGGGCTTATTTGAAGTCAAGATGAGAGAGAGATGATTATCTTTTTCCTGTGTGAGCACAGGGCTCAGAAATGTTTAATACTTAATGTCTGGTAAATTTCACCAGGGAAAATATGGATCTGAACTTTTTTTTAAAGATTTTTTAAAATAGAATTTTAATTTTGCTAGTATGTTCGGGGTACTACAGACTGTATCTTCTTGACTCTGTTTCAGTAGTTTGTGTTTTTCAAGGGCTTATTCTATTCATTCTATTTTATTTCATTTTTGAACATAATATAACAGAAAACATGTAATACCTGTCTTTATATCATCTCTGATTTGTTTTACAAAACATACTGGTTTCCAATTCCACCCATTTTAAAATTGCAAATATTAGGATTTCTTTTTTTTTTTGGCAGAGTAATATGTCTTCATATATATATATATATATATCACATTTATCCACTGATGGACATCTTGGCTGATTCTAAAATATCTTCACTGTTGTGAATTGTTCTGCAATAAGCATGAGGGCACAGGCATCTCTTTCATACAGAGCCTTCATTTCCTTGGGATATGGTCCCAGAAGTGGAAAAGCTGGGTCATCTGATACTTCTATTTTTTTTTTTGGGGGGGGGGACTTCCAAAATGGCTGCACTAATTTGCCTTCTCACCAACAGTGTGTTAGCATCCCATTTTCTCCAGAACGTCATCAGATTTTTTTGTCTTTCTAACTGGAGTGAGATGATGCTTCATTGTGGTTTTTATTTGCTTTTCCTTGACAGATAGCAATACCAGGATTTTTTTATTTGTTTATTGGCATGTTTTTCTTCTTTTTGAAAAAAAAAAAAAAGTCTTTTTAAATCCTTTGCTCAATTTTGAACTGGTAGTTTTTTTTTTTTTTAAATTTTGAGACCCTTATATGAGTATTAACATTTTATCATATGCTTGTTTTCAAATACTTTCTCCCATTCTTTTAGTTTTCTCTTCACTTTGTTGATTGTTTCCTTTGGTTGCAGAAGCTCCTTGGTCTGATAAAATCCCAAATGTGTATTTTTGCTTTTATTTTTCATGCTCTTGTGGTCTTAGAAAACAGTCATTGCCTATGCCAATGTGCTAAAGCATTTCCCTCATCTTCTTTTTTTAAAGATTTATTTACTTATTTATTTGAAAAGCAGAGGTAGAAAGAGAGGCAGAGGCAGAGGCAGAGAGAGAGAGAAAGAGAGAGAGAGAGAGAGAGAGAGAGAGAGAGAGAGATCTTCCATCTGTTGGTTCACTTCCCAGATGGCCTCAATGGCCAGCACTGGGCCGATCCAAAGCCAGGAGCCAGGAGCCAGGAGCTTCTTCTGGGTCTCCCATGTGGGTGCAAGGATCCAAGGACTTGGGCCATCTTCCACTGCTTTCCCAGGTGCATTAGCAGGGAGCTGGATTGGAAGTGGAGCAGCCAGGAATTGAACTGGTGCCCTTTGCCCATATAGAATGCCAGCACTTCAGGCTGCAGCTTTACCTGCTACACTTCAGTGCCGTCCCTCCCCCCAGTTTTCTTCTTGTGGTTTCAAAGTTTCAAGTCTTATATTTAAATCTGATTCATTTTTAGTTGATTCTATACAGGGTAAGAGGTAGAGGTCTCATTTCAGACTTCTGATGTGTAAATCCACTTTTCTAAGCAGCATTTATTGAAGAGATTATCCTTCAAGGAAGTAATTTTGACCTTTTGTTGAAGATAAGTTGGTTGTTTCTGTGTGAATTTATTTCTTGGGTTTCTATTAGGTTCTATAGGTATGTTTATCTAGTTTCATGTGAGTATTATATTTTTGGTTACAATATTCCTGTAATATATCTTCAAATCTGGGATTGTGATAGTTCCGGCTTTGTTTTTATTCAAGATGGCTTTGTCCATTCTAGATATTTTGTATTTCTGTATGAATTTTAGGATTGATCATTCTTTTTTTTTTAAGATTTTATTTATTTATTTAAGAGGTAGAGTTATAGACAGTGAGAGGGAATGACAGAGAGAAAGATCTTCCTTCTGTTGGTTCACTCCTCAAATGGCCACAATGGCTGGAGCTGCGCTGATCTGAAGCCAGGAACCAGGTGCTACTTCCAGGTCTCCCACACGAGTGCAGGGACCCAAGCACTTTGCAGGCCATAGCAGAGAGCTGAATTGGAAATGGAACAGCTGGGACAAGAACTGGCACTGATTATGGGATGCTGGCACTGCAGGCAGAGGATTAACCTACTGTGCCATGGCGCCGATCCCCAGATCACTTTTTTTTTTTTTTTTGACAGGCAGAGTTAGAGACAGAGAGAGAGAGAGAGACAGAGAGAGAGAGTTATAGACAGTGAGAGAGAGACAGAGAGAAAAGTTGGTTCACTCTCCTAATGGCCGCTATGGCCGGCACCGCACCAAACCGAAGCCAGGAGCCTGGTGCTTCCTCCCAGTCTCCCATGCAGGTGCAGGGACCCAAGCACTTGGGCCATCCTCCGCTGCCTTCCTGGGCCATAGCAGAGAGTTGGACTGGAAGAGGAGCAACCGAGACCAGTACCTGGCGCCCCGACCGGGACTAGAACCCGGGGTGCCAGCACCGCAGGTGGAGGATTAGCCAAGTGAGCCATGGCGTAGGCCCCCAGATCATTCTAATTCTGTGAAGAATGTCATTGGTATTTTCATGGATGATTGCATTGAGTCTATAAATAATTTTGGGTAATATGGACATTTTTATATTTTTATTTTTATTTTTTTATATTTTATTTTATTTAATGAATATAAATTTCCAAAGTACAGCTTATGGATTACAATGGCTTCCCCCCCAATAACTTCCCTCCCACCCACAACACTCCCCTCTCCCACTCTCTCTCCCCTTCCATTCACATCAAGATTAATTTTCAATTATCTTTATATACAGAAGATCAATTTAGCATATGTTAAGTAAAGATTTCCACAGTTTACACCCACACAGAAACACAAAGTGTAAAATACTATTTGAGTACTAGTTATAGCACTAATTAAACACCTAAGAGTAATTGTGTATTAATTACAGAGTTGAACCAATAGTTTTAAGTAGAACATAAAAAATACTAAAAGAGTAAAGTATTAAGTTCTTTTTCTTTTCTTTTTTTTGTTTGTTAGTTATATAGTTATTTTATTTTTTTATTTAATAAATGTGAATTTACAAAGTGAACTTTTGTATTGTTGTGGCTTCCCCCCCGAAACCTCCCTCCCTCCCGTGGCCCTCCCCTCTCCCACTCCCTCTCCCATCCTGCCCTTCATCGAGTTTCATTTTCAATTACCTTCATATACAGAAGATCAACTTAGTATACACTAAGCAAGGATTTCAACAGGCTGCACTCACACAACCGCACAAGGTATAGGGTATTGTTCGACTAGTAGTGTTGTTTTTAAGTTTCATAGTAGAACACATTAAGGACAGAGATCCTACGTGGGGAGCATGTACACAGTGACTCCTGTTGTTGATTTAACAATTGGCACTCTTATTTATGATGTCAGCAATCACCCGAGACTCTCGCTATGAGTTGTCTAGGCTATGGAAGCCCCTTGAGTTCACCGACTCTGAACTTGTTTGGTCAAGGCTGTATCACAGTGGAGGTTCCTTCCTCCCTTCAGAGAAAGGTGCCTCCCTCCTTGATGGCCTGTTCCTTCTGCTGGGATCTTGTTCACCAGGATCTTTCATTTAGATTGCTTTTTGAATATGGACATTTTTATAATATGTATTCTTATTATATTTATTCTTACAACCCATGAACATGAGAAGTCTTTCCATTTATTTCTTCTTCATCAATTTTAAACATTAGTGTTATTTAATTTTTATTGTAGAGGTCTCTCACATCTCTGGTTAAATTTATCCCAAGGCATCAAATCTCTTGTGGATGAGGTTTCTCTTGCAAGTAGTTTATTACTGAGATTGTTGTTCAGGTATAAAATACTACTTATTTATGTGTATTATTTTATATCCTGCAAATCTGCTGAATTTGCTTATTCATTTTAATGTTCTCTTTGTGGAATCTTGATTTTTCCATGTATGGAATCATAACATCTGCAAACAGGGATAATTTGATCTCTTCCATTTTCATTTGTATGTATTTTACCTAATGGCTCTGGCTGAGTTTCCAGAACTGTATTAAATAATAGCAGTGAGAGTGGAATCTATTAGTTCCAGATCTTGGGGGGCGGGGGGTGCTTTCAACTTTCGCTCATCCAACGCCGTCTTGTCTGTGGGTTTGTCATACAAAGGCTTTCGTGTGTTCAGGTATGTTTCTTCTACAACTAGTTTATTTAATACGTTTTTTTAACCATAAATAAATGCTTTATTTTGTTAAATTTTTATCCACATCTATTAAGATAATCATATCACTTTTGTCCGTCATTGTGTTGATGTGATATATTAGGTTTACTGAGCTGTGTATTGAACCATCCCTACGTCTCCGGCATAAATCCAACACAGTGTGATCTTTTTGATGTGCTGTTGGACTCTGTTTGATACAGTATTTTGTTGAGAATTTTTCATCTGTGTTCCTCAGTACAGTTTTCTTTTTTGCTTCGTGCTTGTCTGATTTGGATCAAGATAGAATGAATTTGGAGGGGTTCCCTTCATTTCAGGTTTGGGAGTAGTTTGAGAATAATTGGTATTAGTTTTTTCTTAAAAGTTCAATAGACTTCAGCACTGAACCATCTGGTTCTGGGTTTTTCTTTTCAGGAGACTCTTTATTATTACTGATTCATTCTTGTCACTAGTTGATTTTTCAGGTTTTCTAAGTTTTTATTCATTTTTAGTAAGATAGGTATTTCCAGAAGCCTATCCATTTCTTTTAAATTCTCCAAATTATTGGCCTGTAATAGTTTATAATAGCTTCTATTGAGTTTTATTTTGAAGTGTCATTTTTAATATTTACTCCCTTTTCTACTCTTACTGATTTGAGTCTTCTCTCTTTTCTTAATCAAGCTAACAATTTGACAATTTTGTTTATATTTTCACAGAACCAATTTTCAGTTTCTTGATCCTTTGTATTGATTTTAATATTATTTCATTTTTTGGACAAAGGTGTTTTTTGCTGAAAATTTCCTCTTAGTATTGCTTTTGCTATATCATATATGTTTTTGTATTTGTGATTGAACTTCTATTATTTATTAATCTATTTTTTTAACTTTTATTTAATGAATATAAATTTCCAAAGTACAGCTTATGGATTATGGTGGCTTCCCAGCCCATAACTTCCCTCCCACATGCAACCCTCCCCTTTCCTGCTCCCTCTCCCCTTCCATTCACATCAATGTTCATATTCAATTCTCTTTATACACAGAAGATCAGTTTAGTATACATTAAGTAAAGATTTCAACAGTTTGTACCCACATAGAAACACAAAGTGAAAAATACTGTTTGAGTACTAGTTATAGCATTAAATCTCAATGTACAGCACACTAAGGACAAAGATCCTACATGAGGAGTAAGTGCACAGTAACTCCTGTTGTTGACTTAACAAATTGACACTCCTGTTTATGGCATCAGTAATCTCCCTATGCTCCAGTCATGAGTTGCCAAGGCTATGGAAGTCTTTTGAGTTCACCGACTCTGATCATATTTAGACAAGGTCATAGTCAAAGTGGAAGTTCTCTCCTCCCTTCAGAGAAAGGTACCTCCTCCTTTGATGACCTGTTTTTTCCACCAGAATCTCATTCACAGAGGTCTTTCATTTAGGTCATTTTTTTTTTTTTGCCAGAGTGTCTTGGCTTTCCATGCCTGAAATACTCTCATGGGCTTTTCAGCCAGATCCGAATGCCTTTAGGGCTGATTCTGGGGCCAGAATGCAGTTTAAGACATCTGCCATTCTATGAGTGCTGTGTAACCCACTTCCCATATTGGATCATTCTCTCCTTTTTTTGTTCTATCAGTTAGTATTTGCAGACACTAGTCTTGATTCTTAGTCTTATCATTATGATCAATTGTGAATGGAAATTGATCACTTGGACTAGTGAGATGGCATTGGTACATGTCACCTTGATGGAATTAAATTGGAATCCCCTGGTATGTTTCTAACTCTACTGTTTGGGGCAAGTCAGCTTGAGCATGTCCCAAATTGTACATCCCTTCCCTCTCTTATTCCCACTCTTATATTTAACAGGGATCACTTTTCAGTTAAGTTTCAGCACTTAAGAATAACTGTGTATCAATTACAGAATTAAACCAATAGTATTAAGTAGAACAGACAAAATAAAATACTAAGAGGGATAACGTATTAAGTTGTTCATCAACAGTCAGGGCAATGGCTGATCAAGTCACCGTTTCTCATAGTGTCCATTTAACTTCAACAGGTTTCCTTTTTGGTGCTCAGTCAGTTGTCACAGATCAGGGAGAATATATGGTATTTGTCCCTTTGGGACTGGCTTATTTCACTCAGCATGATGTGTTCCAGATTCCTCCATTTTGTTGCAAATGACTGGATTTCATTGTTTTTTACTGCTGTATAGTATTCTATAGAGTACATATCCCATAATTTCTTTATCCAGTCTACTGTTTTTTTTTTTTTTTTTTTTTTTTTTTTTTTTTTTTTTGAGCTATATGACTTTATTTTACAGGCCAATAGAATTTATCCTAGTAATAAATATCAGTACAGTTAGGACCAGGGTTGGGTGCTTTCCAAGAAAAATGCTTCTCAATGTATATACAAAAGTGTATATAAAATCCTTTAAGTCATTGATCTTATAAATTTACACTGAAAAGTGTGGTAATACCAAGCTACCAGAGTGGAGTGCCCTCCATAATTCATGATTTCGTTTCTTTATAAAAGGTCTCCATTGCCATTTCAGTTTCTGCAAACTAGCAAGCCTGAGACTGGCTGCTGAGAAAGGACCCGATCCAGGCCCCTAATTGTACAGATGCGAATCCACCAGCCTTGCCAGACTACGAAGCAGCTAAGAGGTGGAGCCGCGATCACTAACCAGTTCTGAGGTGCTCCAGAAATGTCTGTTGGGCTAAACAAGGCACACACACCACACGGGCCTCGAGCCACACTGAGTGTAACTTTCTGCTACACACAGGATTAATTCCCATGGGGTCTTTGGTCATCCACAAAATGGATGTTTCCGCTGCTTCAGAAACGAGATCATCCCAGTTACTGCAGTGGGTCCCTGAACACAGGCTGCCAGTGCTGTTCGTTTCTCTCCAACTGGGATGTTTGGACTTGGGCACCTTTTCTTTCTGTTCTTTTACGCTCCAAAGAGCTACATCAGAGGTATCTGTTCTGTGCAATTCATCAACAGTTATCAGGTTAACAGCGACTACACAACCATCAACAGGAGCATGGCATAGTTCCTTTCTCTCTGCAGCTCGTTCCCACCAGAGATGGCACGTATCTTCTGCTGGTCATCTGAGCAGTCACTGTTTTCTTTGCAAAGCAGTGTAGACGACTTCCAGGGTGTCTGTGTCCTAAACGGCAATGCAGTCTCTCACCACACCAAGAACATGCCGTCTAACGTACCAGGCACTCACAGCATCCATTTCTGGTGCTTTAGTTAAGTCTTGGCCTAAAGGTTGTACACAGCCACCCTGCTGCCAGGGAAAAACTGGCCACTCCAATTAGTGTGTGCAGCACATGTACCAACCAGTAAAACACGCACATTCTAGCAAGCTGTTTTTGTAACTGCACAAGTCACTTCCAAAACCACCTGCCAGGAATTTTTAATATTGTATTTATAAAGCTGGAATATATTTATATCAAGGGAATTTTCTAATTTCTAGGTGATCCTAATTTCTTGCTACTCTCAGCACAGACTGACAGCTTATCTTTACACAGTTCTTTTCTCCCAGCAATAGTTCCCTGCTGAAGCGCATGTCTGGTCTGCTTGCGTGTCACACAGGCTAACCTGAGGTGCCTGTGCAAGCTTATCTGTTTGCACCAGGCCTTCCATTTCCAAATTCAGGCTCTGTCGCAGGCTTTCCCTTCCAGTAGCAGTGAGCTGACACTGTGATACACTGAAATGACTGCAGCCAGCCATGAAGACATCAACCCCACCCACACCCAAAACACAATCACATCAGCCCTATCTAAAATTCACACAAAAACCCAGATCTAAGAGTATCTGCTCTGATCTGGCAAAAATCGTTTTAGCATTTCACTACTAGGTTGGCATGTTCTGCTTTCCTCATTCTATTACCAATGTCCCTTCCTTTAGGGGCTTTTGTTTTTGTTGTCTTTTCAAGGAACATGTAGAATGTAAGGAAACTCCAAATCGTCTGACGATTTCACTTTGGAATTCTCTTTTAGCTCTAGAGAAATTATGAAGAAACTCTGTGCATAAAGTGCAACAAAAAAGCAGGCTGATCAGAGTGTGAACGCAGTAACAATGGCAACAGAGGAGATGGGCTGGACGTGTGATCCAGCATGCTGACAGGAAAAATGAATTTTCTTAAATTTAGAACAGCAGATTGATGTCAAATTTCAAAGGAAGGGCTAATTTTAATTCTCTTAATAGCCACATCAAAAATACAGTCCCCTTTTTTCAGGGAATGCTAATGAATGAGGTAGCTGACAGTTATCAGGCTTCACATATAAAAATGATAAAACTGAGGGAAAGAAAGCACTGATTTGAAATTATCTTCCCTGAAATCCAGATGGACAATTAAGAATACTTCCAATTCAGGGTTCTCACACGAAATCCAGCTATGTCATGCTGCGGACTGGCTCTTTATTTGACGGCGAAGTCAGCACTAGGAAAGAATCCCTGTCCAGGAGCGCTTGTGTTTTGTGCGTCTGATGTTTCCATCGTGGCTCTGGCCCAGCTCTCAGGGTTTGCTTTCCTGAAGGCTTCATTAGCATTTAACCAATTCTTTGTTGGTTGATGGGGCTGGGACTGTTTCTCCACACATAAACTGATCTTTGTCATAAATCACTTTTATAATGAGAGAGCAGCTAGGGCACGTTGCCACGTCTTCCCCATTCTCCAGATCTTCCTTGGTGATGGAGAAGTTATCCCCACAAGGGCAGGGATAGAAATACGTCTCCGAGTCCTCATCATATTGGAAGTCCTCGATCTCCACTTCGTCGTGAAACACCGCCATGGTCACTGGGGCCGGCAAACAACTACTTCATGACCAGTCCGAAACCACTTCCGTCTGACTTCTGGATCCAGTCTACTGTTGATGGGCATTTAGGTTGATTCCAGGTCTTAGCTACTGTGAATTGAGCTGCAATAAACATTAAGGTGCAGACCGCTTTTTTGTTTGCCAATTTAATTTCCTTTGGGTAAATTCCAAGGAGTGGGATGGCTGGGTTGAATGATAGGTTTATATTCAGGTTTCTGAGGAATCTCCAGACTGACTTCCATAGTGGCTTGACCAATTTGCATTCCCACCAACAGTGGGTTAGTGTCCCTTTTTCCCCACATCCTCGCCAGCATCTGTTGTTGGTAGATTTCTGAATGTGAGCCATTCTAACTGGGGTGAGGTGAAACCTCATTATGGTTTTGATTTGCATTTCTCTGATTGCTAGTGATCTTGAACATTTTTTCATGTGTCTGTTGGCCATTTGGATTTCCTCTTTTGAAAAATGTCTATTGAGGTCCTTGTCCCATCTCTTAAGTGGGTTGTTTGTTTTATTGTTTTGGAGTTTCTTGATCTCTTTGTAGATTCTGGTTATTAACCCTTTATCTGTTGCATAGTTTGCAAATATTTTTTCCCATTCTGACGGTTGTCTCTTCACTCTCCTGACTTCCTTTTGAAGTACAGAAACTTCTCAATTTGATTCAATCCCAATAGTTAATTTTGGCTTCGTATTAATACTATTATATTGGGGTAGTCGGGACTTGAACTGGAGCCCTTATGGAATGCTGGCACTGTCATCGGCGGCTTTACCTGTTATGTCACAGCGCCAGAACCTATATGATCTTTTTAATACTTAATCCTATCCCTATGATCACTTTAACACTTACAGTGCTTTTTTTTAAACCACCCCACATGTGGGGATTTGGCATCACATGGCAAATTTCTAAACTGTACCCTAAGAAGTAAGTCAGTAGGAATGTTTGCAGAACTATACAGCTTTATAGTTACAAGTTTCGTATATTTCATACTTACAACTTTAGGAACATGGTGATTCTTCCCATCCTGCCTGCCCTCCCACCCACATTCCCACCCCATTTCCTCTTCTCTCTCTTTTTCCACTCACATTTTTTTACTAAGATCTATTTTCAATTAAATGTATACATATGATTAACTCTATGTTAAGTAAGGAGTTCAATAAATAGTATGAATGAAAAAAATTGTTCCTCAACAGTCAAGACAAGGGTTGTTCAAAGTCATTGCTTCTCAAAGTGTCAATTTCACTTCTACACAATGCCTTTAAGTGCTCTATTAGTTATAACAGGTCAGGGAGAACATATGATATTTGTCCCTTTGGGACTGACTTATTTCACTAAGTATGATATTTTCCAGTTTCATCCATTTTGTTGCCATTGACAGGAGTGATTTCATTTTTTTTTTACCACTTATAGTATTCCATGGTGTCCATATCTCATAATTCCTTTTTCCAGTCTTCAGCTGATGGGTGTTTGCATTGATTCCATGTTTTTCCTACTGTGAATTGAATGGCATTAAACATGGAGGGTACAGATACCTCTTTCATATGCTGATTTCATTTCCCTTGAGTAAGTTCCTAGGAGTGGGATGGCTGGGTCATATGATAGGTCTATATTCAGATTTCTGAGGTATCTCCATTCTGTGTTCCATAGTGGCCTTGCCAGTTTGCATTCCCACCAACAGTGGATTAGGGTACTTTTCCCCCCACATCCTTGGCAGCATTTGTTGTTTGTTGATTTCTGTATGTAAGCTATTCTAACAGGGAAGAGGTGAAACCTCATTGTGGTTTTGATTTGCATTTCCCTGATTTCTAGAGATCCTGAAGATTTTTTCATATGTCTGCTGGCCCTTTGGATTTCCTCTTTTAAAAAATGTCTAAGTCCTTTACCCAATTCTTGACTAGGTTGTTTGTTTTGCTGTTGTTGAGTTTCTTAATCTCTTTATATATTCAGGTTACTAAGCTTTTTATCAGTTGTGTACTTTGAGAATAATTTCTCCTATTCTATCAGTTGCCTCTTCATTTTATTGAGTGTTTATTTTTTACGATACAGAAGCTTCCCAATTTGATGTAATCCCATTTGTCAATTTTGGCTTTGATTGCCTGTGCATCTGAGGTCTTTTCCAGTAACTCTTTGACTGGGCCAATGTTTTTAAGGGTTTCCCCAATGTTCTGTAGTAATTTGATGGTGTTTGTGTCGTTGATTTAGATCTTTAATCCATTTGAGTAGATTTTTGTGTAAGGCATAAGGTAAGGGTCTTCCTTCATACTTCTACATGTGGAGATCCAGTCTTCCTAGCACCATTTGTTGAGGAGACCGCATTTGCACCAGGGGTTGATTTTAGCTCCTTTGTCAAAGATAAGTTGGTTGTAGATGCTTGATTTCTGGTGGTTCTGTTCTTTTCCTTTGTTCTGTCCATCTGTTTTTATACCAGTACCAGGTTCTTAACTGCCCTGTAGTATGTCTTGAAATCTGGTATTGTGATGCGTCCAGCTTTATTTTTGTTGTATAAAATTGCTTTATCTATTCGAGGTCTCCTGTGCCTCCAGATGAATTTCAGCATCATTTTTTTTGTATCTGAGAAGAATGTCTTTGGAATTTTGATTGTTATTGCACTGATTCTGTAAATTGGTTTTGGAAGAATGGACATTTTGATGATATTGCTTCTTCCAATCCATGAGCATGGAAGATTTTTTCATTTTTTGTATCTTATTCTATTTATTTCTTTAATGTTTTATAATTCTCTCATAGAGATCTTTGACAACTTTGGTTAAATTTACTCCAAAGTATTTGATTTTTTTTTGTACATATTGTGAATGGGATTGATCTTAGAAGTTCTTCCTCAGCCATGGCATTGTCTGTGTATACAAAGGCTGTTGATTTTTGTACATTGACTTTATTTCCTGCTACTTTGCCAAACTCTTCTCTGAGTTCTAATAGTCTCTTGGTGGAGTCTTTTGGATCCCCTGTATATAGAATCATGTCATCTGCAAATAGGGATAGTTTGACTTATTTCCCAATTTGTATCCCTTTGATTTCTTTTTCTTGTATAATGGCTCTGGCTAAAACTTGTAGGACTGTATTGAATAGCAGTGGTGAGAATGGGCATCCTTGTCTGGTTCTGGGTGTCAGTGGGAATGCTTCCAACTTTTCCCCATTCAATAGGATTCTGGCTGTGGATTTACATAAATTGTCTTAATTGTGTTGAGGAATGTTCCTTCTATACCCAAATTGGTTAGAGTTTTTATCATGAAAGAGTTTTGTATTTTATCAAACACTTTCTCTGTGATTATATATATATATATATATATATAATTATTGTGATAATCATGTGATTTTCATTCAGCAGTTTATTAATGTGATTTATCACATTGATTGATTTGCAAATGTTTATCCATCAGGGATAAATCCTACTTGGTCTGGGTGAGTGATCTTTCTGATGTGTTGTTGTGTTCTTTTGGGTAGTATTTTTTGAGGACTTTTGTGTCAATGTCTATCAGGGAAATTGGTCTGTAGTTCTTTTTCTCTATTGATCTTTTTCAGGTTTAGGAATTAAGGTGATGCTGGCTTCAGAGAAAGAATTTGGGAGGGTTCTCTCTTTTTCAATTATTTTGAAGAACTTGAGAAGAATTGGAGTTAGTTCTTTAAATGTCTGGTAGAATTCAGCAGTGGAGCCATCTGGTCCTGGGTTTTTGTTGTTGTTGTTGTTGTTGTTATTGTCTATGCCTCTGTGCCTTAGTGGAGTGTCTTCTCCTCCAGTGATTTTCTAGAGTTGTGTGCTGGGTGGTGCTAAGGAACTCTGGTCAGTGCTAAAGTGTGGGGCGAGAATCTAGGGTGACACCAAATTTGAGCATGGTAAATATCTATTTTCAGGCCTGTGCCACGGTTCACTAGGCTAATCCTCCGCCTTGCGGTGCTGGCACACCGGGTTCTAGTCCCGTTTGGGGCGCTGGATTCTGTCCCGGTTGCCCCTCTTCCAGGCCAGCTCTCTGCTGTGGCCAGGGAGTGCAGTGGAGGATGACCCAAGTGCTTGGGCCCTGCTCCCCATGGGAGACCAGGATAGGTACCTGGCTCCTGCCATCAGATCAGCGTGGTGTGCCAGCCGTGGCGGCCATTGGAGGGTGAACCAACGGCAAAGGAAGACCTTTCTCTCTGTCTCTCTCTCTCACTGTCCACTCTGCCTGTCAAAAAAAAAAATCTATTTTCAGCAGGATTTGGGTGCTGGTTTTGTCCTCTGAGACACAAGAGACCTTTATGCCTCAGTCTCCACGTAAGAATTACAGTCAGGTTTCTGTGTATTCAAAGCTGATTCCATGATGGCCGAGGATAGTACAAGTAGAATCATGGGTGCTGCTATCCATATGCAGCAGGGAGGCACATGAATCTAGAAGGAATCAGTAGACAGAGGTGAAATATAGGATCCAAAGCTATGTATGATGGCAAAGATGTAACTGGGGAGAGGGAAGTGAAGAAGTGTGGATCAAAAAGGAAACCTCTGAATTGGACAAAAATGTAGAATGAATGGGATCCACAAGTTCTCATCTGCTTATGGTTTCTCTCTATTTTTTTGTTGTTAAACTTAGTGCTTGATTTTATTTGTTTCTAGGGAAATAAGCCCATTCTGATTATGGAATTCTGGGTTGGCTGGTACAGCAAATGGGGAGATGAACAAAGGTTTCCGAAAGTATATGGTAAGGATTTTGCCATGTCCTACTCCATATAGAGTTAGCCCTGAGTCTTGGATTATTTATACAAGTCTCTGCTAAATAATTCACATATACTTATTTACCTTCTGTTAATTATAGGCACTTGGCTAGACCTTGAATATTTATATGGTGATTACAAATTACATGATTCCTACCCTGCATATAGCTTATAATTTAGAGGAGCTGGAAGATAATTAAAATGTAAAACAACAATATCTAGTTCTACATGTGACAGGTGCTTTGAAGCAATAAACAGGTGTTATGGAAAAGATAAGATAAATCTGCACAGACAAAGCAAGGAAGTCATGGAAAGTTCAAGGAAAAGTTGACATATCTAAAGAAGGTGGTGGATTGGCTAAGTCTCACTTATGTCTGCAGCACCATTTGTAAAAACAATACCAATACCAATACCAACATCAATAATCAACCAATAATGACACTATTACCAGCAACAAAAATGACACCAGGTAACATAATACCACTACCAAGAATAATAGCATCAACCACAATACAACAAACAACAACGGTGAAAACAATAACCTCAGTACCAATAATAATATCAACAATAATAACAATACCACAGGGTGCAACATTACACCAACTCAAATGACACAACAAAAATGTCGATAAGGATATTACCATCAAAAATTACAACACCAACAGCCATAGCAATAACAGCAACACCTATACCAAGAACAAAGCACTATTACAACAAAACACAAAAACAACAAAAGTAAGAGCAAGTACAATATCATCACTTTT
Organism: Oryctolagus cuniculus; assembly: GCF_964237555.1. Lineage (NCBI taxonomy): Eukaryota > Metazoa > Chordata > Mammalia > Lagomorpha > Leporidae > Oryctolagus > Oryctolagus cuniculus. The sequence goes on from NC_091432.1 coordinate 128,614,999, forward strand.
ACTACCAATAACAGCACTAATAACACTACCATTGAACACAATAGTGCCAACTACAGTAACACCACAATTATAACAACTGAGCAACGGTTTTGTGGTAAAGTCTATGTCAGGCACTGTGCCTTGTTTCTTCCATAGAGCATCTCATTAATTAATTTTTTTCTTCAATCTTGTGAGGTACTAGGAACATACATTTAACAGACTAGGAGGCAGAGGCTTTGAGAGAGAAAGTAGATTTCTTAATGTTATAGTCACAGAAATAGTAGAAAGTTCAGCCAGGATTAACTCTCACATCTAACTGACTTTTTTTTTTTTATTTGGCAGGTAGAGTTATAGACAGTGAGAGACAGACAGAGAGAAAGGTCTTCCTTCCATTGATTCACTCTCCTAATGGTCGCTATGGCTGGCGCTGTGCTGAACTGAAGCCAGGAGCCAGGTGCTTCCTCTTGGTCTCTCATGCGGGTGCAGGGACTCAAGCACTTGGGCCATCCTCCACTGCCCTCCCGGGCCACAGCAGAGAGCTGGACTGGAAGAGGAGCAACTGGGACTAGTACCTGGCACCCCAACCGGGACTAGAACCCAGGGTGCCGGCATCTCAGGCAGAGGATTAGCCCAGTGAGCCACGGCGCCGGCCACATCTAACTGACTTTTGACCCTCCTACTTTTTATTGTGATCACTGGAAAGGGCAGTGTATCTGCTGAAACATGGTGGCAGAATGATAGATTTGGTGGCTGAAGTTGAGAGCTTCTTATGGACATTAACAGTGATCAAAATTATTGTCCCCAGAGTTATTATCTTAGAAATAACAGTGAGCGTATGCTAACTTTAAAAAATTAATAAAAATTAGATACTTAAAGAACATAAGAATTCTTAGGCTATCATTTAATTGATGTAAGTAGGAGTCAAAACATGTCAGTCTTGGCAAAAATATTTTGAGTCTTTTGGTATTGACAGGAATGGTCTGACACAGCATTTCTGTACAATTTCTTTTGTTTTCTGGTTAGAATATTCATGGAGGTTGATTGACAAAACAATTAACTTATTGTGGGCTGGAGTTGGAAATAACAAGAATTAAAATGAGACTTATGCCTTCTAATAACTTCTGATTTTGTCTATGTTCTTGTCTTCTCCCTTCACAGAGGTTGAAAGAACCGTGTCTGAATTTATCAAACACGAGCTGTCCTTCAACGCGTACATGTTCCATGGGGGCACCAACTTTGGTTTCATGAATGGGGCTGCATATACTGATGAGAAGCACTGGGGTGTTGTCACTAGCTATGGCGAGTATTTGTTGGAGTGGTCACTTCCCCAGCACTGATGAGGCTGGAGTTTCAAAAAGAATGCTCCAGAAGTATTCTGGAAAACTGAGGTCTTAGCCTATGACTGATGCTGTGCATTGAGGATTTTCATGTCCATCTTCCTGTTTTCTGGGCTGTCATTCCAGTAGAAGGGGCCGCCTTGAACTTATAGCCTTGCTTTTCTCATCCTGTCCACTGACCCCTTGATTTGGGTCTCAAAACAAAAATGATGGTTGCTGTTAGGTCCAGAGAGCAGAGCTGAGGAATTCGGATTGAGCAAAGAAAGCATATCCATTAGAAGGTGAAATGGAAGGGTGATCCCAAAGTTATTGCATATGCAGTTCCCCAGAAAGAATAGTGGGGAGTATCCTACATTGGTATTCAATGTCTGTCCTTAGCCTGGGGTGAGACATTCTGGAGGCAGGGACATATACCTTCCTTCTGTGTCCCTCTCTGTGGCGTTGGTCCATCCCATCCCTGGCTACCAAGGATATTGTGTAGAGGCTACATGACCCACGACTGAATCCTGGGTGTTTTGCAGACTATGATGCTGTGCTGTCAGAGGCCGGAGATTACACTGAAAAATACTACAGACTTCGGAGCCTCCTTGGATCTGCTTCAGGTACTCAGTAACCACTTAATTGGAAGCTGGGTCTCCTCATGGGGTGTCTGCATTCTGTGAAAGAGTGAGAGCAAGGGCAATCTTAAGTTCAAATCCTGTTTCCCACTTAAAAACTGTGATTTTGGATGAAGATTTCAAAGCCCTTGCATCTAAGTTGCTTCGATGAGACATGGAAATAAAGATACTGGTCTCCCTATTATTACTGAAGACAATATAGGCTCCTGTTTGTAAGGCTCTCAGTGCCTTGTGTGACACACTAACCCCTATACTATAGCAAAAAAACCACTCTGATTAATTTTTATTACTCAAACAAAGTTATTTAATCACCTACTAACAGCTAGAAACTAGGTAAGTATGACATTGACAAAAAGTGTAAAAAGTGATCCCTGAGATCTCTTACTGTAATAGGCAACATGAGCCCATCGTGGGCTGTAAGGTGTGTGTAGATACAAAACCACTAAACAAGTGTCACTTAGTTGTTGCTTGTTGATCATCACTTTTTGAGAACCACATACACATTTCAGGATATGACTCCTGTCACTTGTTGTCATAGAGGGGGTGGAGAGTTTGTGAGAAGACAGTATATGTTTCAGATAATTCTCACACTGTGACTTGTCTTCATTGCAGAAATCCCCCTGCCCCAACTACCTGACACTAATCCCAAGGCTGTGTATCCTACTGTAAGGCTATTACACTATTTGCCGCTGTGGGAAGTCCTAGAGTACTTAAATGAAGTGAGTACTTTCTGGGCACTGGAATAGGGGTGGCAATTGGAGAGAAGCTAAAGAACGACTTGGGCCATTGAGTAGGGATCCTATCAAGGAGCTTTGTTTTTGGAAGTGTGAAAAATAATCCTCTGCATTTTGTCCACACTTGGAACTGTGGACCAGAGACATCAGCTCCTTCCATGTGGACTATGAAGAAGTCTGAACTTGAAGAGTAAGTGTGTGAGAAGTGGAGTATCTGCAGAGTGGAACATCCTGTTTCCTGACTGAGATGAATCAGTCTGGCACATGCTGTTGTTTGGGGCTTCGTGATCCATATAACAAAGTCCTGTGCTTCCTATTTCTGAATCTATGACATCGAGCATCTGTCTTCGTTAACCATCAACTAGACCAAGACCCTGAAGTTCTGGGAGGTTTTGCTCTTCTTTTCTTTTCTTCTCTTCTCTTTTCTTTTCTTCTCTTTTCTTTTCTTCTCTTTTCTTTTCTTCTCTTCTCTTTTTCTTTTTCTTTTTCTTTTTCTTTTTCTTTTTCTTTTTCTTTTTTTGACAGGCAGAGTTAGACAGTGAGAGAGAGACAGAGAGAAAGGTCTTCCTTTGCTGTTGGTTCACCTCCCAATGGCCGCCGCGGCCGGCGCACCGCGCTGATCCAAAGGCAGGAGCCAGGTACTTCTCCTGGTCTCCCATGGGGTGCAGGGCCCAAGCACTTGGGCCACCCTCCACTGTACTCCCTGACCACAGCAGAGAGCTGGCCTGGAAGAGGGGCAACCGGGACAGAATCCGGCGCCCCGACCAGGACTAGAACCCGGTGTGCCGGCGCCGCGAGGTGGAGGATTAGCCTAGTGAGCCGCGGCGCCGGCCTGCTCTCCCTTTCAAATTAGCCCACCCGTACCACTTTGAAAAAAAAAAAAACACAAAAACTATTTGAAAACCAACTCTTGCACTTACACTGGTTTCAGCTTAACCATCACTATCTTAGATAAAAAGTAGTCATTTTCACATTTAGAATGCCAAATGAATATTTGCTTTCTACACAATTTATCTTTGATTTCAATTACTTTAGAATACATTTTACTTTGTTGATCAATTCTGATGGTTATAGTAATTGTTTCTTATCCATTGTGCACTCCCCTTCTCCTGATTCTCCTTGTTAGGGAAAATATAAAGCCCAAGAGTATTATTACATAGCACCCATCCTATTTCCCATTCAAATAACCCTGGAGTACCATTTCATGGTAAAACAAAACAAAACAAAAAGTGACAAGGAAGACTTCTGGCTTCTTATAATTGTGGTTCTTGCCATGTCTCCCTCATAGCCAGTCAAATCAAATAGTCCAATCAATATGGAGAATCTTCCTATAAACAATGGAAGTGGCCAGTCCTTTGGATTCACCCTCTATGAGACTCCCATCTGCTCTGGAGGCAGTCTCCATGCTAATGCTGCAGATACAGCACAGGTAGGTGTCCATGGGCTTCTCTGGTAGGTACACAAAAATTTAGCATATCTCTGTCAATGGGGAGGGTACTTAGTCACTGGTGCACTTTACTACCTTTTGGTGGTATTGGGAATACAAAGTCAATCCAAAAATACTTTGTTTTTTTCTTTACCTAAGTGAAATGCTATTGCAACCTGACAGCTAGCTTTCCAGACATCTGTGAACTTCAAAGCTAGTTCTGTCTTCCTAAAGATCTCCTGCCTAAACCACAGCCACTTTTCTCCCTTTCTTTAGGTGAACCTATCAATCTAACACTGGCTTTTCTTTTGCAGGTGTTTTTAAATGAGACAATAGTAGGATTTTTAGATGAGCATAATCAAATAATGGACATTCCTAAATCCACGGTATGTAATTTTGAGGTCAGGTGGTACGCTAAACCATCTCCTCGGATGCAAAAATAACCTGGTCCTCACACAGACTTTCTCCTTTCTCTCCCACTACCCTGGGTGTTACTGCTCCCTCAGCAGAAGGATGAAGGACCATAAGCATAATGCATATACCAGGCCCTGGTCCATCAGGACCTACACGGCAGCTATTTCAACATGAGTGGCATTTCCCCATTATACTGAGTCAGTCCTGAGTCCCTGTTTGGGTCTCTGATCAAAGGAAAATCTGAGTCTGTCTTTCTTAACAAGATCAGCTGAGGAGATGCAGAAGGTTGAGTATTGAGAAAATACAAAGAGGATGTTTTGGGAGAGGGTTGAGTGTTGGGTTCTGTAAGCTCCTTTTCCTTCCAACTGCTTATCTTTTCATCTGTGACTTGAGGAAGAGAATATGATCCACAGAGCCCTGCATGGTCATGTAGTCTCCATAAACCTTTCTGTTCCAAGCAGAAGTGTCAACATTTGAGGATCCTGGTGGAGAATCAAGGTCGAATCAATTTTTCATGGAAAATTCAGTATGAAAATAAAGGTGGGCTATGGTCTTGAGAAACAAGATTCAGCTTCTCTTCAGTTACTTGGAACCCAATGTTGGACTCTATTGGAGTTCAGGGATAAAAATGAACTCCACGGCACTGATGCTGAAGTTCTAGAATGTAAACGTCTTCTCTCTTCCCTGTTCTGCCTTGTTTAGTTCTACAAGTTAGGAAAGTAGAGCCATTATCTTGGGTGCTGGTTTGTCCAGTAGAGGGCCCAGTCTCCTTTGGGGATTTTAGGTGAAGTTGCATACTAAGTTGGGAACTTTGGCTCCTTTAGCCACAGCGTTTCAGACAAGTGTTTTCCTTTGTGGTTGCACCCTGGTTATGAGGGCATATGCATGCTTGTGTTTCTTTGTCCCACACTGAATGCTCAATCCTTTCTCACTTGCTCCTCTCTGCCTCCATTCTCCAGGATTGATTGGACCTGTTAGCATTGATAATGTTCTCCTGAAGGATTTTACCATCTATCCCCTTGAGATGAAAATGAACTTCTTCAAGAGGTATGCTCCTTCTTACCTCCAATGGGTATTTTCAGTGTCAGTTGTCTTAGTTCATTTTCTGTTGCTATAACAAAATTTCTGAAGCTAGGCTGTTTGCAAAGAAAAGAGTTCTGGAGACAGAAGCCCATGGATTTAGCATCTGGTCCTCTTGGTGGACAGTACAATAACACTGAAGTATGTGTAGAAGGGCCAAATAGGTGGATGACCACTAATTCTCATTAAAACCAATTCATGCTGTGGATCCAGAAGTAGGCTCTACCTTTTAAAGGTTATACCACCTTAATATTGCACATGAGCCAACAAGTTTTTAGCACATGGAAATTTAGGGATCACAGTAGCATTCTGTCCCTGACCCCTAAAGTTCATGTCCATCTCAAAATGCAAAATACGCTGATTCACTCCATGTCAGAGTTCCCCAGATCTTAGCGTTTCCCATCATCCGTCAAAACTCCAAAGTGAAAGTTCCAGCTGAGACTCATCAAAGGCAAACTCTTTCCAGCGATGAACCTGTAAAGTAAAAGGAGTTACATACTTCCATTGTATAATCATGGGACAGGGTTAGGACAGGGGTTCTTATTCCCACAGAGAAGTGGAAATATGAAGGAGCCCAGGTCTCTCCTGAGGCCAGCGTCCAGCAGGGCACTTACTGCATATTAAGATCAAGCATCCTGTGCACACTGAGGTGAAGGTGTGGTCCCACGGCCCACGGCAGCCCTGCTGTTGTGGAATTGCTGGCCCTGCTTGTGTGGCTGTTTCCTGCCGTCTTTGCATGCTGGTGTCTTCAGCTTGTCCAGAGCAGTGTCTCGTGCTGCTGTTGGCTCTGCTGCCGTGGGGTCTTGAGGCTGGTGACCCCATTAAACATTCTAATGGTGATTTCCATGCAGTGGTTCCCTCTTTGTGGGAACCTGGACTCAGGCTTTTCTTTGACACCTTGGGGGAAGCTACTGTGTTACCTAACAATTGCACTGCACAACTGCAGAATTAGCACCACATGGACACTCAGATTTTTCGACTTCCTTTGCTGGAAAGCTGGGAGCAGAATCCTAAGGTGGCCTTGGGCTGAGCATATGGAGTTGCCAAGGCTTGTTTCCTGAAGCCATTCTATATTTGCAGACCTTTGGGCCTGTGATGAGAGGGACAACCTGGAAAGTTTCTGACAAGCCCTCTGGGTCTCTGTTGCACTGTTTTGCAGCAAAGTACCAGGCTTCGTTTCTATCCCATTTCTTTATCAAGGAGCCTCTGCTACTTACACAGTTCTCCTGGCCAGTTTGAAAGTTATCTGAAATTTTACACCCTTATTTCTGTTTAAATATAAATTCTGTCTTCAAGTAACTTTTTCCTCCTTATGTGGACTTAATTGGTTAAAAGTAGCCAAGCAGCAACCTGAACACTTTGCTATTCAGAAATGTCTTCTGCCACTTTTTCATCATTGTTAAATCTAGACTTCCCATGGGCACGGTTTGGCCAAGTTCTTTGCTGCTTCAAATCAAGGGTGCCCCTGAATTCTAACTTACAGTAAAATCCTGATTTCCTTCTGACACCTTGTGAATAACCTTTACTGTCCCCATTCCTATCGGCACCATGGTTAGACTCCTCCCTAGTCTTTTTGTCTTCTGAGTCCTTACCGGAATCTCTCCAGAACTCTAACAATACCGGCCTTTTCTTGCCTCTTTCAGCCAAGTGTTCCAAGACCGCATATTACCTAATTCCAAATTACCTCCACATATTCAGTCCTCTGTACAGTAACAACCCCAGTGCTGAGTACCAATTTTCTGGCTTAGGCTGGTTTTTGTTGCTATGACAAAATACCTGGTTGTTGGTAAAGAAAGGAGATTAATTTAGCTCATGGTTCTGGATGTCTAGTAGCACAGCACCAGGATATTCTCGGCACTGGGGAGGGCCTCAGGATGGGCATGATGTGGTGGGAATGTGGGCAGGGGGCCACATGTGTGGTTGCCTCAGTTTATAACAACCTAGTCTCCTAAGTAATCCACTCTGCAAGACCCGCATTAGCCGTTTTAGTCCCTTCCAAGACTAGGGACCCCATGATTTACTCATCTCCCTCAAGCCTCGCATCTTAAATGTTTCACCACCCTGTGGATGACAAACTTGCACTATATCTGAACTGTGGTATCATAGAGACGTCAGCACATTCACTGTGCAAGTGAGGAGCCCAAGATTTAAAGAACTAAAGGTGCAGACTATAGTAGTCAGGTGTTTCAGCATCAGGATTAGCACCATGGAGCATGTATCCTGAATTATCCTGAATGAAATCTTTTTTTTTTTTAAGATTTATTTCTTTATTTTAAAGAGTAACACACACACACACACACACACAGAGAGAGAGAGAGAGAGAGAGAGAAAGAGAGAGATCTTCCATGTACTGGCTCACTCCACAATTGGCCACAATGGCCTGAACTGGGCAGATCCAAAGCCAGGAGCCAGCAACCAAGAGCTTCTTCTGGGTCCCCCACGTAGGTGCAGGGGCCTAAGCACTTGGGATATCTTCTACTGCTTTCTCAGGCCATAAGCATACAGCTGGAATAGAAGTGGAGCAGCTGGGACTTGAACTGGTGTCCATATGAGATGCCAGCACTGCAGGAGGTGGTTTTACCTACTACATCATAGCATCGGCCCCGTGAATGCAATCTTAATACTTCCCATCTCACTGAGACAGAATCCTGCTCCTGTGTGCAATCTGAGATCAATATTTAGATGAGAGATAGGAAACGTTTTCCTCTCTGATGCCTTGGCTCTTCTTCCAGACTCCGCTCTGCCACCTGGAAGCCTATCACAGGGAGTTATATGGGCCCTGCCTTCTACAAGGGGACCTTAAAAGCTGGCTCTTCTCCCAAGGACACCTTCCTGAGCCTAATGGTAAGTAGGCCTGCGTCTTCTGCCCTAGCATTCAAGCAACTGTTTTGTTTCTTAAAAAAATTATCTCAAAGCAAAGCCATAATTTCCTGCTGAGAATATTTCCCTTTCCTGCTTTCCTCTTCTTTCTCTCTTCCAAACAACAACAACAACAAACCCCGCAATTTTCCGAATTTACCAGTATTTAGAAAATAATACATCAAATCTTAATAGAAAAATTCAAACAAGTTCTTCTTCAAACCCTTGCCCATGTTAATGCACCTCTACTGCTCAGATCGCAGCATTGCCCACAGTTCATTTATATGTATGATTTTGTTTCATCACCCTGCCACCACATGCACACACATTTTTTTCTAGTAGAACTATACCATAAATTGCACTCTTCAACTTGCTTTTATTTGGTGGCAGAGAGGTTGGTTAGCATATCTTTTAGGTGTAAACACACAGAAAATATAACTTTAGAAAATATGAATGAACAGATCAACAAATTATCCCAAAATTGGTATCAGTTATTATTGGGTTGAATTTCCCCCAAAAGTAACTGCCCTCCTGACACTCTAGCTCAGTGTTTCTTATTTTGACTTACTTAAATTCAGTCATAATCATGCATTTTTAAATAATATCTTTTCTTTTGATCACCCTTGTTAATTTTTAGGGAATAGTATTCCTTTAATATATAGAGCAAATTTATTTTCCAATCTACTGTTGATGGATATGTGGATTATTTCCAGTGTTTGAATAGCTTAAATAGTTAGGTTCAGACTTATATTGTTTTTCATGTCGAGAAATTTTTGCAAATTTTAGTATTAATGTTTAGAGATTCATAAATGATTTCAGAAGTTGAGTTTGTGTAAAATATGCACTATGTTTTCAACATTTGGAAGATTTCTATTGAGGTCATCTAGGGCTGGCATTTTCTTTGTGAGAAAGTTTGAAAATGTGAATTCAATTCTGTCAAAGTTAAAGTATTATTAATATTTTTTGCTTGTCTTCATGACTGCTTTGAAAAATATATTTTTCATTGTTTAGAAATTTGTTTATAAAATAGGGACAAGGACTGTAAACAATGATCAAATCTCAAAATGTCAGTTTCACTCATATGCATTTTTGTACTCCATCAGCTACCATAGATCAGGGAAAACATGGTATTTGTCTTTTCAGCACTGGATTATTTCACTAAGCATAATGATTTCCAGTTGCATCTCTTTTGTTACGACAATCAAGATCTCATTCTCTTATATGGCTGAGTAGTATTCCATAGTGTATATATACCATATTTTCTTTATCCAGTCATTGGTGGGTGGGTACCTGGATTGATTTCATGTCTTAGATATTGTTAATTGAGCTGCAGTAAACATGGGGTTCAGATACTACTTTCATATACTGATTTCATTTGGTTTCTATTCTGTTCCTTTGGTCTACATGTCTATTTTTGTGCCTGCACCAGGCTGTTTTGATTATAACTGTCCTTTAGTATGTCTTGAAATCTGATGTCTCCAGCTTTGTTTTTGTTATTTAGTGTTGCTTTAGCTATTCAGGATGTCTTGTGTTTCCATATGAATTTTAGGATCATTTTTTCTAGATCTGAGAAGATTGTCATTGGTATTTTGATTGGGATTGCATTGAATCTGTAAATTGCTTTCAGTGGTATGGATATTTTGATGACATCAGTTCTTACTATCATGAACATGGGAGATTATTGCGCTTTTTGATGTCTTCTCTCTTTATTTTTTATTTTTTTATTTTTTTTTTTTATCTTTTATTTAATGAATATAAATTTCCAAAGTACGTCTCATGGGTTACAATGGCTTTCCCCCCATACCGTCCCTCCCACCCACCACCCTCCCCTTTCCCACTCCCTCTCCCCTTCCATTCACATCAAGATTCATTTTCGATTATCTTAGTATACAGAAGATCAGCTTAGTATACCTTAAGTAAGGATTTCAACAGTTTGTTCCCACACAGAAACATAAAGTGAAAAATAATAGATGATTTTTTTTAAATGATGATGAAATCAGATCAGACCTATTGTCATGTTTAATCCCAGTGAGAGTCAAGTTGGGAATTGATAGTTTCTTTTCTTTTTTTTTTTTTTTATCAGAAGATCAGTTTAGTGTACATTAAGTAAAGATTTCAACAGTTTGCACCCCCATAGAAACACAAAGTGAAATATACTGTTTGAGTACTCGTTATAGCATTAAGCCTCAGTGTACAGCACATTAAGGACAGAGATACTACATGAGGAGTAAGTGCACAGTGACTCCTGTTGTTGACTTTACAAATTGACACTCCTGTTTATGGCATCAGTAATCTCCCTATGCACCAGTCATGAGTTTCCAAGGCTATGGAAGCCCCTTGAGTTCTCCGACTCTTATCTTGTTTAGACAAGGTCATAGTCAAAGTGGAGGTTCCCTCCTCCCTTCAGAGAAAGGCACCTCCCTCTTTGAAGACCTGTTCTTTCCACTGGGATCTCACTCACAGAGATCTTTTTGCCAGAGTGTCTTGGCTTTCCATGCCTGAAATACTCTCATGGGCTTTTCAGCCAGATCCGAGTGCCTTTAGGGCTGATTCTGAGGCCAGAGTGCTATTTAGGACATCTGCCATTCTATGAGTCTGCTGAGTATCTCACTTCCCGTGTTGGATCACTCTCCCCTTTATTTATTCTATCGGTTAGTGTTAGCAGATACTAGACTTGTTTATGTGCTCCCTTTGACTCTTAGTCCTTTCATTATGATCAATTGTGAACTGAAATTGATCACTTGGAATAGTGAGATGGCATTGGCACATGCCACCTTGATGGGATTGAATTGGAATCCCCTAGTATGTTTCCAACTCTACCAATTGGGGCAAGTCAGCCCGAGCATGCCCCAAATTATACATCTCTTCCCTCTCTTATTCCCACTTTTATGTTTAACAGGGATCACATTTCAGTTAATTTTCAACACTTAAGAATAACTGTGTGATAATTACAGAATTAAACCAGTCATATTAAGTAGAACAGACAAAAAAAAATACTATGAGGGATAATGTATTAAGTTGTCCATTAGCAGTCAGGGCTATGCTGATCAAGTCACCATTTCTCATAGTGTCCATTTCACTTCAGGAGGTTTCCTTTTTGGTGTTCAGTCAGTTGTCACCGATCAGGGAGAACATATGGTATTTGTCCCTTTGGGACTGGCTTACTTCACTCAGCATGATGTGTTCCAGATTCCTCCATTTTGTTGCAAATGACTGGATTTCGTTGTTTCTTACTGCGGTATAGTACTCTAAAGAATACATATCCCATAATTTCTTTATCCAGTCTACCATTGATGGGCATTTAGGTTGGTTCCAGGTCTTGGCTATTGTGAATTGTGCTGCAATAAACATTAGGGTGCAGACCGCTTTTTTCTTTATCAATTTAAACTCCTTTGGGTAAATTCCAAGGAGTGGGATGGCTGGGTCGAACGGTAGGGTTATATTCAGGTTTCTGAGGAATCTCCAGACTGATTTCCATAGTGGCTTAACCAGTTTGCATTCCCACCAACAGTGGGTTAGTGTCCCTTTTTCCTCACATCCTCGCCAGCATCTGTTGTTGGTAGATTTCTGTATGTGAGCCATTCTAACCGGGGTGAGGTGAAACCTCATTGTGCTTTTGATTTGCATTTCCCTGATTGCTAGTGACCTTGAACATTTTTTCATGTGCCTGTTGGCCATTTGGATTTCCTCTTTTGAAAAATGTCTATTGAAGTCCTTGGCCCATCTCTTAAGTGGGTTGTTGGTTTTGTTTTTGTGGAGTTTCTTGATCTCTTTGTAGATTCTGGTTATTAACCCTTTATCTGTTGCATAGTTTGCAAATATTTTTTCCCATTCTGTCGGTTGTCTCTTCACTCTCCTGACTGTTTCTTTTGCAGTAAAGAAACTTCTCAATTTGATGCAATCCCAATAGTTGATTTTGGCTTTGACTGTCTGTGCCTCCCGGGTCTTTTCCAGAAATTCTTTGCCTGTGCCCATATCTTGAAGGGTTTCTCCAATGTTCTCTAATAACTTAATGGTGCCAGGACGTAGATTTAGGTCTTTAATCCACGTTGAGTGGATTTTTGTGTAAGGTGTAAGGTAGGGGTCTTGCTTCATGCTTCTGCACGTGGAAATCCAGTTTTCCCAGCACCATTTATTGAATAGACTGTCCTTGCTCCAGGAATTAGTTTTAGATCCTTGATCAAATATAAGTTGGCTGTAGATGTTTGGATTGATTTCTGGTGTTTCAATTCTGTTCCATTGGTCTATCCATCTGTTTCTGTACCAGTACCATGCTGTTTTGATTACAACTGCCCTGTAGTATGTCCTGAAGTCTGGTATTGTGATGCCTCCGGCTTTGTTTTTGTTGTACAAGATTGCTTTAGCTATTCGAGGTCTCTTGTGCCTCCATATGAATTTCAGCATCATTTTTTCTAGATCTGCGAAGAATGTCTTTGGTATCTTGATTGGGATTGCATTGAATCTATAAATTGCTTTTGGGAGAATGGACATTTTGATGATGTTGATTCTTCCAATCCATGAGCATGGAAGATTTTTCCATTTTTTGGTATCCTCTTCTATTTCTTTCTTTAAGGTTTTGTAATTTTCATCGTAGAGATCTTTAATGTCCTTGGTTAAGTTTATTCCAAGGTATTTGATTGTTTTTGTAGCTATTGTGAATGGGATTGATCTTAGCAGTTCTTTCTCAGTCATGGCATTGCTTGTGTATACAAAGGCTGTTGATTTTTGTGCATTGATTTTATATCCTGCCACTTTGCCAAACTCCTCTATGAGTTCCAATAGTCTCTTAGTAGAGTTCTTTGGATCCTCTAAGTACAGAATCATATCGTCTGCAAAGAGGGATAGTTTGACTTCTTCCTTCTTGATTTGTATTCCTTTGATTTCTTTTTCTTGTCTGATGGCTCTGGCTAAAACTTCCAGAACTATGTTAAATAGCAGTGGTGAGAGTGGGCATCCCTGCCTGGTGCCAGATTTCAGTGGAAATGCTTCCAACTTTTCCCCATTCAATAGGATGCTGGCTGTGGGTTTTTTATAAATTGCTTTGATTATATTGAGGAATGTTCCTTCTATACCCAATTTGCTTAGAGTTTTCATCATGAAAGGGTGTTGAATTTTATCAAATGCTTTCTCTGCATCAATTGAGATAATCATATGGTTTTTCTTCTGCAGTCTGTTAATGTGGTGAATCACATTGATTGATTTGTGAATGTTGAACCATCCCTGCATACCAGGGATGAATCCCACTTGGTCTGGGTGGATGATTTTCCTGATGTGTTGTTGTATTCTGTTGGCCAGAATTTTATTGAGGATTTTTGCATCTATGTTCATCAGGGATATTGGTCTGTAATTTTCTTTCAGTGCTGCATCTTTCTCTGGCTTAGGGATTAAGGTGATGCTGGCTTCATAGAAAGAATTTGGGAGGATTCCCTCTTTTTCGATTGTTCTGAATAGTTTGAGAAGAAATGGGATTAGTTCTTCTTTAAATGTCTGGTAGAATTCAGCAGTGAATCCATCTGGTCCTGGGCTTTTCTTTGTTGGGAGGGCCTTTATTACTGTTTCAATTTCTGTTTCAGTTATGGGTCTATTTAGGTTTTCGATGTCTTCATGGTTCAATTTTGGTAGATTGCATGTGTCCAGGAATCTATCCATTTCTGATAGGTTTTCCTGTTTGCTGGCATACAGGTCCTTGTAGTAATTTCTGATGATTCTTTTTATTTCTGTGGTGTCTGTTGTTACGTTTCCTTTTTCATCTCTGATTTTATTGATTTGGGTCTTTTCTCTTCTTTTTTTAGTTAGTTGGGCCAATGGGGTGTCAATTTTGTTTATTTTTTCAAAAAACCAGCTTCTCGCTTGGCTGATTTTTTGTAATGTTTTTTTGGATTCAATCCTGTTAATTTCTTCTCTGGTTTTAATTATTTCTCTTCTCCTACTAGATTTGGGTTTGGTTTGCTGCAGTTTTTCTAGGTCCTTGAGGTGCGCTGAAAGCTCATTTATTTGGTACCTTTCCAATTTCTTGATATAGGCACCTATTGCTATAAATTTGCCTCTCAATACTGCTTTTGCTGTATCCCATAAGTTTTGATATGTTGTGTTGTTGTCTTCATTTACTTCCAGAAAGTTTTTGATTTCTCTTTTGATTTCTTGAATGACCCAGTGTTCATTCAGGAGCATGTTGTTCAGTCTCCATGTGTTTGCATACTTTCTGGGGTTTCCTGAGTTGCTAATTTCCAGCTTCATCCCGCTGTGGTCTGAGAAGCTGCATGGTATGATTCTAATTCTTTTAAATTTGCTGAGACTTGCTTTATGGCCTAGTATGTGATCAATCCTAGAGAAGGTTCCATGTGCTGCTGAGAAGAATGTGAAGTCTGTAGATGTAGGGTTGAAAGTTCTGTAGATATCTGTTAGATCCATTTGGGCAATAGTGTCAATTAAATCTGCTGTTTCCTTGTTGATCTTCTGTCCGGATGATCTGTCTATTTCTGAGAGTGGAGTATTGAAGTCCCCCAGTACTATTGTATTGGAATCTAAATCTCCCTTTAAGTCCCTTAACATATCTTTTAAATAGACCGGTGCCCTGTAATTAGGTGCATATACATTTATAATAGTTACATCTTCCTGTTGAATTGAACCCTTAATCATTATATAGTGTCCCTCTTTGTCTCTCTTAACAGTTTTTGTATTAAAGTTTATTTTGTCTGATATTAATATGGCTACACCTGCTTTTTTTTGGTTTCTGTTGGCATGGAATATCTTTTTCCAACCTTTCACTTTCAGTCTGCATGCCTCTTTGTTAGAGAGATGTGTTTCTTGTAGGCAACAAATAGTTGGGTTGTGTTCTGTGAGCCAGTCAGCTAAACGGTGTCTTTTAACTGAAGAATTCAGACCATTAATGTTCAATGTGACAATTGATACGTAGTGACTTTGCCCTGCCATTTTCCCGGAAATATTTTCTAGTATATGCTTTGAGCTTCCCATGCTCTTTTACTGGTAGGTGTTCTTCCCTTCCCTTCTTTCATATTGATGGCCGTGTTTCTGTGTTTCTGAGTGTAGCACATCTTTAAGTATCTTTTGCAGGGCCGGACGTGTGGCCACAAAGTCTTTCAATTTCTGTTTGCTATGAAAGGTCTTTATTTCACCTTCATTCACAAATGAGAGCTTGGCAGGATATAATATTCTGGGCTGGCAATTTTTCTCTCTTAGCACCTGTGCTATGTCTCGCCATTCCCTCCTAGCTTGTAGGGTTTCTGATGAGAAGTCAGCTGTGAGTCTGATTGGAGATCCTCTGAGAGTAATCTGACGTTTCTCTCTTGCACATTTTAGGATCTTTTCTTTATGTTTCACTGTGGTAAGTTTAATTACCACGTGTCGTGGTGAGGATCTCTTTTGGTCATGTTTATTGGGGGTTCTATGAGCTTCCTGTACTAGGATATCTCTGTCCTTCTCCAAACCTGGAAAGTTCTCTGCTAGTATCTCACTAAAAAGGCCTTCCAATCCTTTCTCTCTCTCCATGCCTTCAGGAACTCCTAGAACTCGAATGTTGGTTTTTTTGATAGTATCCTGTAGATTCCCAACAATATTTTTCAGGTTTCTAATTTCCTCTTCTTTTCTTTGGTTTGACTGTATGTTTTCCTGTGCTCTATCTTCTAAGTCCGATATTCTCTCTTCTGCTTCACCCATTCTGTTTTTAAGGCTTTCTAATGTGTTTGTCATTTGATCTATTGAGCTCTTCATTTCATTTTGATTTCTCTTGACTATTACACTTTCCTGTTCTACTAGTTTCTGAGTTTCATTTTGACTCTTCCTTAAAATTTCATTTTCACGAGAAAGATTTTCAATCTTGTCCATTAAGGATTTCTGTAGTTCAAGGATTTGCTTTTGAAAACTTCTAAATGTTCTTATCATAAATTTTTTGAAATCCGTATCTTGCATTTCTTCTATCTCATCATCTTCATACTCTTGGCTTGGGGTGTTTTGCTTATTTGGAGGCATCATAGTGTCATCGTTGATCTTGCTCCCTCTATTTCTGTGTTTGTTACTCGGCATAGTTAATTCTTCTTGCGTCACTGTGCGCTTTTTTTTTTCTTTTTTTTTTTTTTTTATACTGTGTCCGTGTTAAGTGGACTGCCTGCTGTTGGAGGAGCCTTGGAGGCTTGAGATGGGTGGGGCCTGAGAGCTCTGCCTGGTTCTTCCAGGTTAAGGGTGTGCAAAGGTGACACCCTCAGGTTATGCGTGGTAAATCTCTCTCTTTTTATTTATTTATTTATTTTATTTATTCAGGGGGTAAGTAACACTGCAGGGCAGGGCTGTGCAGAATTGATGGTATTTAGCTTCCAGTCTTTGGCTCCTCTGGACTCCCACTGGGTTGCCTAGGCTACTGAATTGTAGTGACTCAGTTCCTTAGCTCTCCCCCATTGATATGTAAATCCAGAGCGCAGGCCTGCTCTTTGTCTCTTGGGAATTCTTCAAGTCTTGCAGGCTTGTAACCTTTGCAAGGTTAGGGGGAAGAGAAACCCCGAAGCTTTTTTTTTTCCTTCTTTCCGGTAGTGAGTTTGCTGCACTTTCCGGCCCCCCTCTAGATTCTGACCCCCGTTTCCCCACCAGTGTCTCGGGTTATTGAGCTCACCTCCCCTTCCAGCGCCGATGTGTGGACTCGGAGCCCTGAGCGTCTCAAGTCTCCCCGCTGTTTTCTGTGTGGCGTGCACTCTCCTTGGAGCACTGTCGCGCAGACCGTCTTCTCTCTTTAATGTTTGCTGTTTGCACTGTATACATTTTCACCTCCTTACTTAAATTTATACAAAACTATTTAAATTTGTTATGTAGCTATTGTGAAAGAGACCTGTATTATAAGTTCTTTCCTGGCACTGTCTGTGTATATGAAGGCTTTATATTCTGCAGTTTTACTAAACTATGTTATTTATTCATCAGTCTTTTAGTGGAGTCATTTGGTTCTCCTATGTACAGGATCTTGTCATCTGCACACAAAGATAATTTGACTTCTTCCTTTCCCTTCTGTATCCCGTGAATTTCTTTTGTTTTCTTTGCCTAGTGGTTCTGGCTCATAGTTTAGGACTGTATTGAAACCAGTGGTGAAAGTGGGCATCCTTGTCTGGTTCTGAATCTTAGTGTACATGCTTCCTACTTTTCCACATTACATATGATGCTGGCTGTGGGTTTGTCATAAATTACCTTGATTGTGTTGAGGAATGGTCTTTCTATATTTAATTTGCTTAAAGCTTTTATCATGAAAAGTCATTATATTTTATCAAGTGCTTTCTTTGCATCTATTGAGATAATCATATGGTTTTTATTCTTCAATTTGTTAATGTGATGAATCACATTTATTAATTTGCATATACCGAACCATCTTTGTATACCTGAGATAAGTCCCACTTGATCTGAGTATATGATCTTTCTGATGTGTTGTTGAATTCTTTAGCTAGTACTTTGTTGAGAATTAATGCATCAGTGTTCATCAGGGATGTTGGTCTTTAGCTCTCTTTTCTTGTAACTTTTTATGGTTTTGAAATCAAGGTGATGCTGGCTTCATAGAAGGAGTTTGGGAATTTCCCTCCCTTTCAAATTGTTTTGATTTGCTTAATAAGAATTGGAATTAGTTCTTCTTTAAACGTCTGGCAGATTTCAGCAGTGAAGCTATCTAGTCCCAGGCTTTTTTTTTTTTTTTTTTTTTTGTGAACGTCTTTATTACTGATTCAATCTCCACCTTAGTTATTGGTCTGTTTAGGTTTATTTTTTTGAGGGAAAAGCAAGATTTATTTAAATGAGAAACCTCTAGCCAGAGTGGCCTGGAGGAAGGCTCCAAGAGAGGCTGAAAAATTACCACAAAACACACCGAACACCGGAGTGAGGAAAAATGCTTGTCGTCAGGTGGGGGAAACCCCACAGGCTTCCTCCCGCTGAAGGAGAGAGCAGCAGCCTGCACTAGAACAGGTCTTATACAGCTTTGCGGAGGTGAGGAAGCGGCAGCCGCAAATCCCATTAGAGGGTAGGGGTGGAGCTGACGCTTGTGGTAGAGCCATCTGGTAGCCTGACTTCTAGTAAGCCAGCCTGGGCTCAGGATGAAGCTTATAGCACAAAACGGTGACAGGGCCAGAGCCCAAGATGGCACCACAGAGAAGAACATAACCATTATACTAACAGAGGCAAAACCCAAAGAGGTTTTAGGGCTTTTAAGTGCAATTTTGGGGAAAAACTGTCAATCAGTAAAAGGCAGGGACAAACCCATCAAAGCAGCTGATTTGTAATCTTATTTGCCCTGTCTGGCTTGCTTGTGATAAAACAAAAGAGCCATCAGAAAGGTAAAATATGTACCTTGTTTTACAGTAAACTGGGAGCTCAGAAGGGTGGAATCACCACTCCCCTGCTATTCTCATGATAAGATTGTAAGCTCCCAAGGACTGGGGCAGGCACTGCTGAGCTTGCTGAAGATAACTTTTGTGGAACACAAGCTTTTGCACCCTCAGTTTCCTCCAGAACCAACCTGACTGCCTATTAACCCTAACCTGTCTGACTCCTCACATCCCCTCCTCCAGAGGAATGGACCCTAACATCTGTTAGGGGGTATGGGGCAATGGCTGCTCTGACTTCTTCAAGCTGAGTAGGGCTGCAGTAGGGGCAGTCAAGTCAGGGCTCCAGCAGAAGGTGGCCTGTAGGGTGGGGACACAGTGCCAGCTTGCAGAAACTGCTTCCATCCGAGGTTTCGCGTGCATGGCCATCTAGAATTTCACTGTTTCAAGTCCAGAGAAAATGAATCTAACAAGCAGATTAAAATACACAGCATCTAAAAAAAAGACAGAATCATTATTAGAGGACCTATGAAAACTGCTGTCCAAAGCACAGGGAAGTTTTCCAATTGAGAGGCAAATAGAAATGGACACTAGGAGCTTGGTAATAATCAGATGGGCATTAAGGCCTGGCCAGGTCTGAGGCCCAGACCTATCTATCTTCACATGGGGTACTGGATGAGATATCATAAGGGAGGTGAGAACATCCTTAGGGAAGGCACTCTGTTGACTTCCATTACCTAGCTGACCTGGGAGGAGAGCTGGCCTGAATAGAAGGTAGGTGACATCTCTAACAGGAAGTTACAGTTCTGCCTACAATGTCATTGACTTTAGACCACCCCTTGACGGCGCTGTTTACTTTGGAAGCTGGGCAGCATGAAGGGCTTTAGAGTTTAGAGCCAACAAGAGCTGCATCTTTGATCTGGAGTCCTTCGACTCCAGGGCAGTTCCATTTCCAGTGACCCAGCTCTTGGGGGGCAGAGCTGACAGGGCTCTTCATAAGATGACTTCTGTGTGCATTCAAAGCCCTGGCTTTCCACATCCAAAATCAATGCCATTTTGGGTGGACTGGCCTTGTTGGGCCTCCTTGATGGCAGATTAGTGTGTAAAGCTGGTATGAGTTAACCTGCCACCTATCCTTACAGTGCTCCTGCTGCCTAGCTCACTCCTCTGTTTAGGTTTTCTGACTCAATTTTGGTAGGATGTATGTGTCCAGAAATATATCCATTTCTGCTAGATTTTGCAATTTCTTGGTTGCTCCTCTTCCAGTCCAGCTCTCTGCTATGGCCCGGGAGTGCAGTGGATGATGGCCCAAGTCCTTGGGCCCTGCACCTCCATGGGAGACCAGGAGAAGCACCTGGCTCCTAGCTTCGGATCAGCGCGCTGTACCAGCCACGGTGGCCATTGGGGGATGAACCAACGGAAAAGGAAGATCTTTCTCTCTGTCTTTCTCTCACATTGTCCACTCTGCCTGTCAAAAATAAAAATAAAAATAGAAAAAAGAAAATATTCCATGTGCTGATGAGAAGAATGTGTATTCTGCACCTGTTTGATGAAATGTTCTGTTAATGTCTGTTAGGTCCATTTGCTTAATAGTATGCTTCAAGTCCAATGTATCTTTATTGATTTTCTGTCTGGATGATTTGTCTATTGAGAAGATTAGAAGTGTTGAATTCACCCACTGTTACTGTATTAGAGACTATTTCTTCTTCTTCTTCTTATTTATTTATTTATTTGAGAGGTAGAGTTATAGAGAGTTAGAGGGAGAGACAGAGAGAGGTCTTCCTTCCACTGGTTCACTCCCTAAATGGCTGCAAAGGCCGGAGCTGCGCCAATCTGAAGCTAGGAGCCAGGAGCTTCCTCCAGGTCTCCCACACGGGTGCAGGGTCCCAACCACTTTGGCCATCTTCCACTGCTTTCCAGGCCATAACAGAGAGCTGGATTGGAAGAGGAGCAGCTGGGACTAGAACCGGCACCCAAATGGGATGCTAGCTCTGCAGGCAAAGGATTAACCCATTGTGCCACAGCACTGGCCAGAAACTGTTTTTACTTTTAGGTCTACTAGTATTTGCTGTATATATTTGGGTGTTATTTTTTTGGGTGCATATATATTAATGATTGCTAGGTCTTCTTGCTGAATCAAACCATTTATCAAACTACATCTTTATATCATTCTACAGGTTTTGATTTAAAGTCTGTTTTATCTGATACCAAGATAGCGATGCCTGCTCACATTTGATTTCCATTTCTTATTCTAGCCCTTCACTTTTTTTTTTTTTTTTTTTTTTTTTTTTTTTTTTTTTTTTTTTTTTACAGGCAGAGTGGACAGTGAGAGAGAGAGACAGAGAGAGAAAGGTCTTCCTTTGCCGTTGGTTCACCCTCCAATGGCCGCCGCTGCAGCCGGCGCACCGCGCTGATCCCATGGCAGGAGCCAGGAGCCAGGTGCTTTTCCTGGTCTCCCATGGGGTGCAGGGCCCAAGCACCTGGGCCATCCTCCACTGCACTCCCTGGCCATAGCAGAGAGCTGGCCTGGAAGAGGGGCAACCGGGACAGAATCCGGTGCCCCAACCGGGACTAGAACCCGGTGTGCCGGCGCCGCAAGGTGGAGGATTAGCCTATTGAGCCACGGCGCCGGCCTCCCTTCACTTTTTTTTGACAGGCAGAGTGGACAGTGAGAGAGAGAGACAGAGAGAAAGGTCTTCCTTTTTTTTCCGTTGGTTCACCCCTCAATGGCCGCTATGGCCAGCACGCTGTGGCTGGCGCACTGCGCTGATCCGAAGCCAGGAGCCAGGTGCTTCTCCTGGTCTCCCATGTGGGTGCAGGGCCCAAGGACCTGGGCCATCCTCCACTGCACTCCCGGGCCACAGCAGAGAGCTGGCCTGGAAGAGGGGCAACCGGGACAGAATCTGGCGCCCTGACCGGGACTGGAACCCCGTGTGCTGGCACCGCAGGCAGAGGATTAGCCTATTGAGCTGCGGCGCTGGCCCCCAGCCCTTCACTTTCAATCTGTGTTTATCTTTGTTTGTGAAGTGAGTTTCTTGTAGGTGGCATATAGTGGGATCTTGATTTTTTTTTTTTGTTAATCCAGTCAACCAACCTAAGTCTTTTGGGTAGAAACTTTAATGCATTTGCCTTCAAGGTTGTGATTGATAGATAGGAACTAAGACCTATCATTTTGCTACCTGGATACTGATTATACCTGCTCTGTAGTGAATTTGGTGGTGTCATGTTTCTTCATGATATTTTCTTCTAAGGTGATGCCATACAGAATTTCTTTTGAGGCTTGTCTGCTGGTGGTTAATTTTCTCAGTTGTTGCTTATCTGGAAGATATCTTATTTCTCCCATTCTTTTAAAGGATGTTTGCAGGATATAGCATCATGTTTGGAAGTTTTCATTTTCCTTTTAAGGTCTTGAAATTATAATTACACTTTCTTCTTCCATATAGGATTTCCATTGAGAAATATAATGCTATCTAATTAATTTCCTTTATGTGTAGTTTATGCTTTTCTCTTGCTGTCTTTAGAATTCTCTCCTTGTCCTTAACTTTTTTTTTTTTTAATTCAGGCAGAGTGGACAGTGAGAGAGAGAGAGACAGAGAGAAAGGTCTTCCTTTTGCCGTTGGTTCACCCTCCAATGGCCGCCACGGCCAGTGTACTGCGGCCGGCGCACCGCGCTGATCCAAAGGCAGAAGCCAGGTATTTATCCTGGTCTCCCATGGGGTGCAGGGCCCAAGTACTTGGGCCATCCTCCACTGCACTCCCTGGCCACAGCAGAGAGCTGGCCTGGAAGAGGGGCAATCGGGACAGAATCCGGCACCCCGACTGGGACTAGAACCCAGTGTGCTGGCGCTGCAAGGTGGAGGATTAGCCTAGTGAGCCGCAGCGCTGGCTGTCCTTAACTTTTGACAATATGACTACAGTTTAAAAGAAGATCTTTTTTTGGTTGAGTCTGCTTGGGGTCCTTTGAGCTCCTAATATCTGGATATCTGTGTTTATTTGAAGACATGGGAAACTTTCTTTTCTTATTTTTTTATTTAGGATAAACAAATTTCATGCAATTTCTATATACAGATTTAGGAACATAATAATACTTCCCACCCAACCTCCCTCCCTCCCACATTCCTACACTTACATCCTTTCTTTTCCCTCACTTAATTTTTACAATAATCTACTTCCAGTTAACTATATACTCTTAGGATTAGTCCTAAGTAAAATAAAATAAGTAAAGATTTAAAGAAATGATAAGAAATATAAAAGAAAAACAGTTCTCAACAGTAGGGACAAAGGCTGCAAACAATCATTGAATCTAAAAATGTGAATTTCACTCCTATACATTACATTTTTGGTACTTTATTAGTTACTACAGATGAAGGAAACATTATATTTGTCTTTTTGGAACTGGTTTATTTCACCAAGTATAATCATTTAAAGTTTTATTCATTTTGTTGCAAAAGACAGGATTTCGTTCTTCTTTATGGTTGAGTACTATTCCATTATATCTCTCACAATTTCTTTATCCACTCATCAATTGATGGAGATCTGGTTTGATTCCATTTGTTGGTTATTGTGATTTCAGCTGCAATAAACACTGGGGTACAGATAACTCTTTCATATGTTGATTTCATTTCCTTTGGGTAAATTCTCAAGAGTAGGATTGCTGGGTCATGTGGTATAACTGTTTTAACTTTCTAAGCTATCTCCATTCTATCTTCCGCAATGGCTGTACTAGTTTACATTCCCATCAACAGTGGATTTGGCTACCATTTTCCCCACATCCAGTGTTTTCCTCTGGTAATTTGGTGGTATCAGGTCCATTTTGAGTTGATTTTTGTGGGGTATAAGGTGTGCTTCTGCATGCAGAGACCCAGTTTTCTCAGCCCCAGTTGTTGAAGAGACTGTCCCTTCTCCAGGGATTGATTTTAGCTCTTCTGTCAAAGATTCATTGGCTGTAGAAGTGTGGATTGATTTTTGGAGTTTCTAATCTATTCCAGTTCTTCATGCCTATTTTTGTGCCAGTACCAGGTTATTTTGGTTATAGCATCCCTGTAGATTGTCTTGAAATCTGATATTGCAATACCTCCAGCTTTGTTTTTGTTATTTAAGATTGTTTAGCTATTTGAGATGTCTTGTGTTCCCATATGAATTTTAGCACTTTTTTTCTGGTATTTTGATTGGGATCACTTTGAACCTATAAATTCCTTTCTTTAGTATGGATGTTTTGATGATATTAATTCTTCCAATCCCAGAATGTGGAAACTGTTTCCATATTTGTCTTCTTCTATTTTTTTCTTTAATGTTTCTAATTTCCATCATAGAGATCTTTCATCTCCTTGGTTATATTTTATTTTAAGTATTGAGCTTTTCTTCCAGGATTATATTGAATAGCAATGGTAAAAGTGGGTGTCCTTATGTGGTTCCTCATCTCAGTGTAAATGCTTCCAACTTTTCCCCATTCATAATATCATACATCAGTTTGATTGTGTAGAAGAATGTTTCTTCTTTTTTTTTTTAACTTTTATTTAATGAATATAAATTTCCAAAGTACGATTTATGGAGAAGAATGTTTCTTCTATACTTAATTTGCTTAAGGTTTTATCTTGAGAGAGTGTTGTATTTTATCAAATGATTTCTTTGCATTTATTGAAATAATCATTGTGTCTATTCTTCAGTTTGTTAATGTGACATATCACATTTATGTATTTGTGTATGTTGAACCAACCCTGCATACCAAAAATAAATCCCACTTGGTCCATGTGAATGATCTTCAAGATGTATTGTTGGGTGATATTAGTTAGTATTTTGTGAGGATTTTTGCATCTATGTCCATCAAGGATATTGGTCTGTAGTTTTCTTTCTTGGTTGCATCTTTTTATGATTCTGGAATTAAGGTGATGTTGTCTTCATACAAACAATTTGGGATGATTCCTTCCCTTTCAATGTTTTGAATAGCTTGAGAAGAATTGGAAGAAGTGCTTCATTAAAAGTCTGGCAGAATTCAGCAATAAAGCCATTCAGTCCTGGACTTTTCTTTATTGAAAGGGTCTTAATTATTGATTTAATTTCCTTTTTGGTTATTGGTCTGATTAGGTTTGTTTGTGTCTTCATGACTCAATTTAGGTAGATTGTATGTGTCCAGGAATCTATTAATTTCTTCTAGGTTTTCCAATTTTGGCATATGGCTCTTTGTAGCAATTTTTGATGATTCTTTTTTCTGTTATATGTTGTTTCATTTCCTTTTGTTAGTTGGGCCAATGACCCATCAATATTATTTTTCCAAAAAGCCACCTCTTCATTTCAGTGATTTTTATATTGTTCTTTTGGCTTTTATTTTATTTATTTATTTTATAATTTTAATTATTTCTTTCTATTAATTTTGAGTTTGTTTCATTGTTGTTTTTCTAGGCCCTTGAGATGCACTAATAGCTCAGATATTTGGTACCTTTCCAACTTATTTTTTATAAAGCTTTTTAAAAATTTCTATTTTTGTACAAATTTTATGTATTTCAAATATACAGATTTATTAACATAGTGTCACTTTGCCCCCAACCTCCCTCCCATCCATGCTCCAACCCTTCCTCTTCCTCTCTTTTACATTCCCACTCTTAATTTTACAAAGATTTATTTTCAGTTCACTTAATGGTCAAATAACTAACCCTACACTAAGTAAAGGGTTCAACAAATAGTAGGAAGAAAAAAAAATCACTGTTCCTCAATGGAAGAGATAAGGGCTGTAAACAATCATTGATTCTCAAGATGTCTACTTCATTCTAATACATTATATTTCATGCACTCTACTAGTTACCTCACGTCCAGGAAAACATATGATATCTGCCTTTTTGTGACTGGCTTATTTCACTAAGTATAATGGTTTCCAGGTATGTTCATTTTGTTGCAAAAGAAAGGATTTCATTTTTTAGAGCTGAGTAGTACTCCATAGTGTGTGTGTATATGTGTGTGTGTGTGTGTATACCAAAAGTCAACAGTTGATGGGCATCTGGGTTGATTCCATATCTTAGCTATTGTGAATTGAGCTGCAATGGACATGGGGTTCAGATTGATCTTTTGTATGCTGATTTTTTTTGGTTTGGGTAAATTTCCAGGAATAGTATGGTTGGATCATATGATACATCTATATTCTGATTTCTGAGGTATCTCCACACAGCCTTCCACAGTGGCTGAACCAGTTTACATTTGCACCACAGTGGATTAGGGTACCTTTTCCCCCACATCCTTGCCAGCATTTTCAGTTTATGGATTTCTGTATGAGAGCCATCCTAACTGGGGTGAGGGGAAACCTCATTGTGGTTTTGATTTGTATTTCCTTTATGGCTAATGTTACTGAGTATTTTTTCAAGTGTCTGTTGGCCATTTTGAATTTCATTTCTTGAAAAATGCTTGTTCAAGCCCTTTGCCCATTTCTTAACTGGATTGTTCTGTTGTTTTTGAATTTCTTGAGTGCTTTATAGAATCTTGTTATTAACCCTTTATCAGTTATGTGATTTACAAATATTCACTTGCATTCTGTCAGTTGCCTCTTAACTTTGCCAAGTGTTTCTTTTGTGGTACAGAAGCTTTTTTTTTTTAATTACAGGTCAATAAAGATTGTATAGATTTTGTCAGTAGTAGTGTTCATCTCTGAGACTTACCACTTATAGGTCAGAAATAATAGTACCATTACCCATAAAGTGTTGGTTCCATTTATGTTTTTCCTCTTTTTTCCTGGATGGCAGGCTGGGGGTTCTAGAATATAACCTCTTCTAAACTCAATTCTGGTTTTCATTGTTGCAAACATCTAAATCTTGCTTCACTCGCCCCAAATGCCTTATGTTTTACCTGCCTGTATGAACCTGTTCCTATGTCTCATCCCCATTATTTTTAGGACTGGAATAAGGGATTTGTGTTCATCAATGGACATAACCTTGGGAGGTATTGGAATATTGGACCTCAGAAAACACTTTATCTTCCTGGTGTTTGGCTTCATCCAGGAGATAATGAGGTGAGTCAGCTGAACCTGTTTCTTGTGGTCCATACATTTTCAGATTGACCTCCATTGCCAAAATAGGGATCTCAGTGTATTTCTCATCATGTAATAAATAGACTTAGCCTTTCTTACCGTCAATCTTTCTTTTCTACCCAGATTATACTGTTTGAGAAGATGGAGAGTGGTTCATCAATACAATTTAAAGACAAGCCTCAGCTGTGAGACTGTGTTTCAACACATTTCTTGCATAGTTAGAATTTATCTATCAGCAGTAGTTTTTTAGGAAGAAGACTGATGTTAGGAATATCCAGTTAGCACTGTGTATAAAAGTAACAATATTAAAGTGTCCTATAAATCAATGAGGTTTTGAATGTATTTTATAATGTGCCCATGTGCTGCCTATTTTTAGACTTAAAAGGCTTCAATTCTCCAATGACTGGGTTTCCTAGTTAACATTTATTACTTTTCATGTACTTATTCTCTAATAAAATGTGCTTTCATGTTAGCTATGAATAAGATAAGATAAAATTTTTTTCTGCTTCTTCATCCACAACTGGGCAAATGGTAAGGGTCTCTAGACCATTGGAGAGTTAGGATACTACTCTCCTCACACAAAAGAGAGTATTGAATTTCAATAGCGTGACTGGCAAATGCCTGGTGTGTGTGTGTGTATGTGTGTGTGTGTGTGTGTGTGTGTTGTGTAAGAGCAGAGAGGGAAAGTGAAACGGACAATGAACAGTGTCCCTAGGGATTTCTTTGCATTATCTTCAAAGTTACCTGATGTAAAAGTCACCAGAGAAGGAAATGAAAATCGGTTCTTTGTTTCAGACACATACACAGCTAAGGCCAGCATGCAACCCCCTGTGTCATTTGACTCCTTGGCTATCAGGGTATAGTCAAGGCTGCTCCTGAGAGTTGGCAGATATTTGTGATATTAATCACACTTTTATCAATGACAAACCATTCTCAATTTAGCACCATCAGAAGCTAGAAATATTTTTGGGTTTATGTCTCTCAGAAGAATAATGAGGCAAGAGATAACCAGTCTTGGGGAAACAGTAAGAAACATGTAGAAAATATCAGAAAAACCTGTTGTTTAGTTGCAGAAACTTAAGTTCGTTGTTTTACTGGCTTAAAAATGACAGTTCAGGATCCAACATAGTGGCACAGTGGATTCAAACTCCACCTGCAGCACCAGCATCCTATATGAGTTCTGGATCAAGTCCTGGCTGCTCCACTTCAATCCAGCTCCCTACTAATGGTCATGGGAAAGCAGCAGAAGGCCTGAGGGCTTGGACCACTGCCACTTCATGGAAGACCTGGATCCAGTTATAGGTTTGTGGCCCAGCCCTGGCCATTGCAGCCATTTATGGGATAAACTAGTGGGTAGAAGATCTCTCTGAATGCCTCCTTTTCTCTCTGAAAATATTTATACAAATATTTATTTGTATTTCAAATAAATAAATAAATCTGTCTTTCAAAAAATGCCAGTTTATAAAGCAGCTAGCTCGAAGACAACCTTCCTGTTTGCATTAAATGTTAACCAGCCCAGACCAGAAAATTCAAACACAAATGGCTAAACCCAGGGAGGAGACAACTGGATCTAATCTTGGAAAACACACATTGACAAGGATATTACACGAAGAATACAAAAATGCTTTACCAATAGCCAGATGTGGAACCCTGTCAGGAATCTCCTCAGGAACACCTGTGGGAGTGGCATGACAGCCACTGCAGCCATGAACCCTGTCCAAAGTTCCCAGTTCCCAGCAAGATCTCTCGAGGATGTCTGTTCTACAACCATGACATCTAGCAAAAGTCTCTCTGGTAATGACTCTTTTCCATCACGAAAATCTGCATATTGTTTCTCAGTTTGAAAAATCATTAGTGCTCTCTGAGGAGATTCTGATCTGAGTCTTTTTAGACTCTGTGTTGAGTTCCTTCCAGAGACGCACTTTTGCTCACCTGTGGAGTGTACTTTGCTTGCTGCAATAAATCTTTCTGCCTATACTTGCTGCCTCTGTGAGCCTCATTAAATTTATTGTCTGAGATCCAAGGAACCTGTCTTCCACACCTACAACATCAGGTCATATGTACTACTGCTTCCTCATTGTCTTTTTTTTTTTTTTTAGACAGTGAGAGAGAGAGAAAGGTCTTCCTTCCATTGGTTCACCCCCCAAATGGCCACTATGGCTGGCGTGCTGCGCCGATCCGAAGCCAGGAGCCAGATGTTTCCTCCTGGTCTCCCATGCATGTGCAGGGCCCAAGGACTTGGGCCATCCTCCACTGCCTTCCTGGGCCACAGCAGAGGGCTGGAGTGGAAGAGGAGCAACCTGGACAGAATCTGGCGCCCTGACCGGGACTAGAACCCAGGGTGCCGGCGCTGCAGGTGGAGGATTAGCCTAGTGAGCTGGGGCACAGGCCTCCTCATTGTCTTTTAAAGTAATTTACACATAATAGCCAATGGTAAAATGACAATTGGGGCTTAAATTTACCTGTAGGAGAAGCATCTCAGATATCAGCACACTGCTGATCATTTGATGAAACTATCCCTCTGTTTCCTATAGACTTTTTCAGTTTATTTCCTGTTCTACTCTCATATATATATATATATATATATATAGACAGGCAGAGTTAGACAGTGAGAGAGAGAGAGACTGAGAGAAAGGTCTTCCTTTTTCCGTTGGTTCACCGGGGCACCAGGTCCAATGGAACTCCTCAGGGCCAGCCTGGGGAACTTGGGGCCAAGCGGGATGATGAATGTCAGCAGCAAAGGAATCACACCAGAGCCAGGAGATCAGTCAACGCCCAGGGCGCAGCCGGGTTCTCAACTTTATAGACACAGAAAGGGGGCTGTCCAGGGCACAAGGGAACTGAGCCAACCAGTGGAAAAGTAAGGCAGGACGCGAGCCGGGCACGCCCTCAAGGGCGTATCACAGCCGAGAGGACACATACTGTTCACGAATATGGAAGTCTCTTGTCAGGCTAGGTACCTCCCCCGGGGGCCATATTGGATTGTTGGAAACGCTGAGTCACTGGGATGTGGAAGTGCGACAAAACTCGAGTAAAGGCTTAGCAGCCTTGTCAAGCGAAGGCTTAGCAACTTTGTTTCCTTTTCGGTCGGAGCCCCCCACATCAAGTGGCCACTACGGCCAGTGCATTGCAGCTGGCGCTCTGCGCCAATCCGAAGCCAGGTGCCAGGTGCTCCTCCTGGTCTCCCATGCGGGTGCAGGGCCCAAGGACCTGGGCCATCTTCCACTGCCTTCCCGGGCCACAGCAGAGAGCTGGAGTGGAAGAGGAGCAACCAGGACAGAATCCGGCTCCCCAACTGGGACTAGAACCCGGTGTGCCGGCGCCGCAGGCGGAGGACTAGCCTATTGAGTCATGGCGCTGGCCTACTCTCATATTTTCTTAAAGGAAATTTCTTTTCTTTCCATTTAGTCAATCCAAATTTATTGCAATGAGAGCTATTTGCTGGAATTTATATTATATATAACTTACATCCAATGACTTGACACAATCTATGTAATTTTTGTGTGGTATAAAATGCAGCCATATTGACCCAACAACAACCTGGAATCTTTTAAATTCTTTCCAGAGAGTCTGATTTCCATACTTTCAATACTGCTACACAGGTTGGAGGGATGCTTAGAAGAAAAGGATAGGGGATTTAAATATCTTTTAATAGTATCTTTTTCCTCCTGTCTTTTGGAAATGTTATACCCTTTGAGAGGCTTCACTGTGTCTAGATATACCTCAAAATTGGGTGCTTTGTTTAGTGTTGTGAAGCCAACAATGAAACCAAAGCTGATCATGAACAACATATCATTGATAAATGGCCAAAGAATGGAGAAGCAGTATCCTAGCTCATAAACCAGCTTCTCCAGCTGAGGGCCAAGGAGTCATAAACAGAACACAGCAAGAATGAGAAGAAATTTGTTAATATGTGGAAGGAGTGTTCGCAGTTTTTCTGGGTGTAGGGAAGCTTCTTGGGCAATCAGGTAGCCTATGCCTTCTTGTCCTTTTGTGATCTCATCCAGTGAATGCCAACTGTCATGGTGCTGCTGGGAGTGTCACTTGACATGGAAATTAGATGATAATAAAATTTGAGAACTTCTAAAGGTGATTCAAATAATTATAATGCATCAGGCTGGTCCTGGCCTTTAGCCTGATGAATACTTGTTGATTGCAAGGCATCCTCTTCTGAAAGAGAAACAAGATTGGTGTGAAAACTTAACTATGCTGTGTGTCCATTGCCCTAGGTAACAGATATATTAAACCAGACTGAGGGTTGGAATTAAGGGCTAGGCAGAAGAAAGTCTCATCCATCCTAATCTTCAGCTTTTCTAGGAGCCAGTAATCAGAGTCTGGCTGTATCTGATGTAGGCAGGGAAGTAACAAGGGGGCGTTGAGGACTGCACCACCCAAATTCCACCCCTTCCTTGCAAATCCATTATGGCTGAAGACTCAGCACACTACTCCTCATCAGGCATATGAGCTTCATACACAACTTGCAGCACGCACCATGAGAATGCTAGATTCTAATACGTGGTCTGCAGGTACACATGCACCAGAAGCCATGGCACTCCTAGAGATCATTCGGTGCACTTCAGTCCTGTGCCAAACTCTGTTTCCTTTGAATATTTAATTAGGCACTGATCTGGGCAGCCCCACTGTCCTATCAAAGGAAGACTATAAATCTTGTAAATTGCAGCACTCATTTTCTCCTGAGATTGCTCACACTCATCTCTGAGTGTATGTCTTCCTTTTGTTTTGGCTTCCCTACTTCCTTTTATCTAGTTCTCCTCCTTGAGTTCTTTCACCTGTGGAGGCAAAGTGCCTATGGTAAGTCTAGCAAGGGGTCTCTCTCTCTCCACCTGCAATCCCCCGCCCCCCGGCATGTTCTGTTCACTCACACTCTTCATAGACTTGCCACTCAGTTCTGGCATCTT
Organism: Oryctolagus cuniculus; assembly: GCF_964237555.1. Lineage (NCBI taxonomy): Eukaryota > Metazoa > Chordata > Mammalia > Lagomorpha > Leporidae > Oryctolagus > Oryctolagus cuniculus. The sequence continues at coordinate 128,646,679 of NC_091432.1, forward strand.
GCTGGTTTGTGACATTTTGCCTTTGCCTGGTTCCATCTCATGTTGGAAATGAAGTGTGTGATGATCATCACTTGTTTATCTACTTACATTCTCTCCTGGGTATTTATAACATTTTTATGATTACCAAAAAATGACTTTTTGGACCCCAATCCTGGTGGTGGTTCCATTGAAATCCCTTTGGGGGAATTTGAAAGGCATAAACTCAAAGTCAGGGCTTGAGCAGTTGGGTGACTGGTGGTACTAATAACAGAATATAAAGAATGGTTGAGAAAAACAGGTGTAGAGGGGAATGTTGAGTTCCCAAGGAGCAAGTCAATGTTATTTTACAAAAAATTTAGAAGTTATTTATCAAAGATTTACATAAGTCATATGAACTGAAAGGCATTTGGGCTAATTTCTTTTTTTTTTTAAGATTTATTTTATTTATTTGAAAGACAGAGTTACAGTGTGAGGTAGAGACAGAGAGAGAGGTCTTCCATCCACTGGTTCACTCCCCAGATGGCCGCAATGGCCAGAGCTGTGCCGATCTGAAGCCAGGAGCCAGGAGCTTCCACCGGTTCTCCCACGTGGGTGCAGTTGGGCTAATTTCATAGGTTTAATTTATGTGAGTACTCGCTTATCAGTCAATTAAACAGAGCTCCTGAGGGATTTCTTTTACTATGGGACAAAATATTCAATATGCATTAACATATAAGACATACCTAGTATATATTATGAAGCAAAAAACAAAATAGTTTCTGTTACAGGCTGTTGCATATTTCTCATGATTCCTGTTCTGCACATCAACTGTACCAATAGGTTTACACTGGGTAATTCACAGGGAATTACAATGATTTCAGAAGATCACTGGGAGCCTCTGGGAGACTCCATTCTTTAAAATTCAAAAATGCATAGCCTTCTCATTCCACCACAAATGCATATGGAGGAAATGCAGTGTTCCAGTCTTTCCATGGGTTTGTTGGAGAAGAACTGCCCCTCACAACTAGTTGTAACTGTTTCTATAGAATCCCCAAACCTGGGTCTGTTCAGCAGATGCACAGAAAACCTAACACTGATATTTGGGGGTGGGGAGGAGTGGATAGATGTAGGTATTTATTGCAAAGTCTAGAGCAAGGAACTGGGTAGTTATTGCTTATTTCAGAGGTTTCCAAAGAAGTTAGGGGTGTAGGTGCTTACACATTGAAATTGGGGCTAAGAGCCACAGGTTAAGCTCATTTCTAATTTCCTGGCTGGTCAGTAGTGCTCATGGCCTTTCTTTGAATGTTTAGTGATGCCTTGCTCCTTGGTGAATGTTTATTATGACCGATCGGGCTTCAGATATTCTGTGTGTTACATGTAAGTGGCAGTAACTTTATGCTCCAAACCTGGAATTTACCTGCCTGGATCTGGAATTCCATTGAACAAACCCCTCACGACAATATTGACCATAATGGTTTTATCTATTAGAGAAGTAATTGATTTCTTGAGTCTGGTGAAACGTTGGGCAAGCTGTATCACTCCCTCAATTCAATTCGGTGAATTCCTTTTGATAAAGAATAGGCAGCTGAGAGGCTGCGTACTGCCTTTACATTATGGGTGTTCTCTCTTAATCTCTTCTATTTCTTTTATTCCTCAATTCTGAAGAAATAGGGACATTGACTGCTATTTATGGGGGCAAAATGTAGTTTTTCAGGAATACGCGAAAGGATGTTGTCAAGAAAGTTTTTAGTCCCAAGCTTAGCTGTGAAGATCCTCTGCTTCGTGATTGAGTTTGGCAGAGCCAATTTCCACACAGCTATTATCTTGTAGATGAATAATTCTTCCACAGCAGCAATAAAGAAAGATACTAGCATCCCTTTACCTATAAAGAAAACCACAAGAATTAGTGATTTTTTTTTTGCCAGAAAATTGTACGTCCCAAACCAAGGGTAGAGACATTAAGACAGTATGGAATTGGACATAGCATTAATACGGGTGTGCAGCACTTTCACTTTAAGACATGTTGAATGTAATTTGTCAGTGCCTTAATGAACAAAATCACATTTTATAATGCTAGCTCCAGAACAAATACAGATAGCAAGTGATCGTGCCAGTGAAAGACATACATTCTATATATGAAGCAACTTTGGGAAATCGTAGACTTTTTTTTCATATTCCTTGAATCCAATGGAGGGGCAAAATATATCTTCCCTCTCTGTCCCAGGAAAAATGAAGGCCACCAAAATTTCTCTTTTTTATATTTAGTGTGAGTGCTTTCTCTCTCTCTTTTTTTCAAATATTTATTTATTTGAAAGACAGAGTTACACAGAGATAGAAGGAGAGGCAGAGAGAAAGAGAGGTCTTCCATCCACTGGTTCACTCCCAATTGGCTGCAAAGGCCGAGCTGGGCCAACCTGAAGCCAGGAGCCAGGAGCTTCTTCCAGGTTTCCCACATGGGTGCAGGGGTCCAAGGACTCAGGCCATCTTCCACTGCTTTCCCAGGCCATATCAGAGAGCTGGATGGAAAGTGGAGCAGCTGGGTCTTGAACCGGTGCCATATGGGATTCTGGCACTACAGATGGTGGCTTAACCCACTATGCCACAGTGCTGGTCCCACTTACTCTCTTAATATCCATAAGGCCTAAAGCCTGGTGAGGGTTTTGAGTTCAGCCTTCAGGTCCAAGATATGGATTGCAATGCCATTGCTACCAAATATTCCTGTATATCCAACCTTGTTTTTTTTTCTTGTGAAGCTGTTCTCATCCATCAATGTTTTAGATTGCAGTCCTAAGGGGACATTGATCAGATCCAGCCTGTGGGATGCCTTGCTAATAATGTATAATGTATAATGTATAGATTTCCCAGAGGCACCTTGGGGCAATGTGACTGAATTAAAAGATGAAACAGTTTTAGAGTAGCAATTGAGTTATCAAGTAATATGGCTCATTATCTGCTAAATATCCTTAAGTGAGCCGGTAACACCCAGTTTACAGCAGCACACACAGAGCTGCATGCATGTGGTAGGCTGCCCACAGTGAACTACTCTGTCTCCTGGAGTACATCACAAGTAGGTATTATTGCCAGACAAATCAGCCAACCCTGGGTGGCGGTGACCAGATGTGACAGCATCAGTCATTTCATTTTTCCCAATTTTTGAGTCATTATACCCAGTCCTAATCCTTGCTTCTCAGCACTTCACTGTGGGTGCTGTATATAGATTTTAGCATTAAGGTGAGAATGCCAGTGTTGTGCCTAGTTGGCTGTTCTCTTTTGAATTGTGGGCGCTCTCTAGAGGATATAATTCTAGCAGAGTCCTGAGACAGCTACTATTAGACAATCATGCTTAAGAACCCCCTCTACTTCTTGTTGACATCAATGACTCCATCTTGACTTTTATTCACTCCTTGTGATCATGATCTATTTTCAAAATTACAGCTGATTGATCGATCATGCTCTATTTGTCCCTGATTGCTTGGTTAATTTGACTGCATTGTTGATCCAGTACCACATTAGTAGAGAAGCATTTGGGACCCAGGAGTCTGTCAATATCCTTTCAGTCACATTGGAGAAACAAAGTGGTTTCAGAAGGACTGTTCCTTAGGCTAAATTTACTAGGAGTCTATTATTAGCCCTAGGTAGATCTGTTCTGTAGATAGAAGTCATCATCCCAAAGTGCCAAGCCAGCATCATCTTCTTGGGAGGTGTACTTCTGTAGGATTCTCACAGGGCTCAAGAGAAAATCATATAACAAAGCACAAAATATAACAAGTTAATTTTTCCTTTAAAAAGCAATGAGCAGATTTACAAGCTAATAATAGACGTACTATGATTGACTATTCACATAAATACAACAGGGAAGATTGACTAATCAGAGCCAGTAAACCCCCAATGTTTGTATGATTAAAAACAATGAAAAATAGGACTGATTATTTTCATTAAGTACATACATTGTCTCGGATTTAGAAACTCTTAAAGTGAAAGAAATAAAAGGCAGAGTTCACTTTTTAAAAATTATAGTGTCTAATCTTTTGAAGTTTTAGGACATACTAAAAAGATTTTTCTCACATCCTTTGGGGGAGTGGTCAGGGTCTCTGTTATCTTCCTGATAACATGAGTTAGTAAATTATCCTATTAATCACTGAGGAAAAATCAGGAAATTATCTTGTCTGGCAGTTAAGAACTATCTTTCTGTAGCTGATGTTAGCGCCTGCTGCTTGTAGTGATTTAGAGTACTTTCTTTTTTTTTTTTTTTTTTTTTGACAGGCAGAGTTAGACAGTGAGAGACAAAGAGACAGAGAGAAAGGTCTTCCTTCCATTGGTTCACCCCCCAAATGGCTGCTGTGGCCAGCACTAGGCTGATCCAAAGCCAGGAGCCAGGGGCTTCTCCTGGTCTCCCATGCGGGTGCAGGGCCCAAGGACCTGAGCCATCCTCCACTGCCTTCCCAGGCCACAGCAGAGAGCTGGACTGGAAGAGGAGCAACCGGGACAAAACCAGCGCTCCGACTGGGACTAGAACCTGGTGTGCCGGCGCCACAGGCAGAAGATTAACCTAGTGAGCCATGGCACCGGCTAGAGTACTTTCTTGTTTCCTGTCTCTCTGCCTGTCTTTTCTTCTTCCTAACTCCTCACACTCTAACAGCTTGAGTGGGTCCAGTGTGCTGCTATGAAAAGTCAGCAGTAGGGTGTGTGAAATCAAGTGTGACAGCCCCTTCCTAAATGGCTCACTGAAAATGGCTCACTTTTGTCACCAAAAGTCCAGTCCTTGTCAATGGTGCCAAATTAGAACAACAAAGAACAAGTTTGATGATAAAGAAAATATCAAGTTTATTCTATCAGTAGAATGAGGATTTAGTAGATGAATGTCTAAAAAACTACCATCCTCCTGAGTTATAACCTTCCAGGAAGTTTAAGGAGCTTAAAAAAGATGCTGTGCTTGGGAGGACATAACTAATAACACATTAAGAATTAGAGAAATGGGCAGAAATAGGAGAAGAAGGAAATAAACACTGAAACTCACTGTAGTTCCAATAACAGCAATTTTTATATTAAATCTCTAACATTATTGTAGTTTCTTGAGACATACTGAAAGAGAACTGAAAGTCTGATCTTAACATTGGCAGAACAGAACAGCACATTCTGCATGGACAATTAGCTACAAAACATCATTTGGCAGGCATCCGCAAGAGGAAATGCATTATGTTCAGAGATTTCAGTGTTTCATTAACCATAATGACGTCTTTGTCCCCTGAAGTCTCTGACTAGTAAGGTTTATTGTGCCCCTGGTCAAATGCATCCTATTACACCCTGAAACAAAAAGACAGCATGTTACATTCCCAGGGGTGGATGTGCACATAAGTCCAGATAAGAAACACCAGGATACCTGTAGCTGGGGCAAAATGTGGGCAATGCTGTTGTTGTGGTGTCCTTGGGAATGACTGAGCAAACTGTGTTGGTAAATTTAGGAATGACTAGTGGGAATAATTCCTGTGGACTTTGAGGTGTGGATACTTACCTTACTTGCCTGGTACTTGGCCCTGGAGTGATAATGCATAGGAAACATTGGCCCTGAGTGTGAGCCTGACGGGGGTGGTCTGTGTGGGCCTCGGGTTGGTTGATTTGTGTGTGAAATGTGCACTTGATGTTGAGTCCTTTACTACTTCAAGGATCTGGCCAGTGTTGATGTGACAGTCTTCCCAGAGTCAGCAAGAGCCCAGAAGTCACAGCACCAGAATTACAGAAAATAAATGGGAATGATCAATAAAGGCAGCTTTTGTGTTCTGGGTCTACTATTTGGGCTACTTTAAGAAATTCTCAAATGCCCCAAGACCCTCTGCACGTATTTATGATATTAAAATTGGAAATTTTTATTCAAAATATTAACAAATTGTATTTCTTACTTCTCTGATTTATGGTGAAAATTCATGCCAAGTCACTGATGTTGAAGTGCAGCCCCTATCCTCAAAGCCTTTGATGTAGACTTTATCAGACCCCAGCATCTCTTCCTCAGCTTGCAGCTCCTTGGTATTTTCTTTGATGGTTACAAACCACTGCTTTGTTACAGACTAACTCACTACATTAAGGGAGTAGTACAAGGGTAAGACCTGGAGTCATAAGATTCCAAGTCCCCAAGGACTTAGGGAACATCAATAATTAACGTTTCAATGCTAGCTTCTATCTGCTTTTAAATTTTTTTAAAAAAATTTATTTATGTAAATGTAACAAATTTCCTATGTAAGTTTTTTAAAAAATATTTATTTATTTATTTGAAAGGTAGAATCACAGAGAGACAGAGGCAGAGAGAGAGAGAGAGGTCTTCCATCCACTGGTTCACACCCCAAGTGGCCACAATGGCCAGAGCTGGGCCAATCCAAAGCCAGGAGCCAGGGGCCAGGAGCCTCTTCTGGATCTCCCACGTGAGTGCAGGCGCCCAAACACTTGGACCATCTTCTTCTGCTTTCCCAGAGAGCTGGATTGGAAGTGGAGCAAACAGGACTTGAACTGGTGCCCATATGGAATGCCAGCACTGCAGGAGGCAGCTTTACCCACTATGTCACAGCTCCGGACCCATATATAAGTTTTAAGAGCAAAATGATACTTCCCAATCTACCCCCTACTTCCCTTCCTCCTTCTTGTTAACTTTACTGGAATTTGCTAGCATTGAACAAAGTAGCAGCAAATCAGCTAGCAGACAACCCATCTTTGCTATTTTAAAAGAAACACACCGAGGCTGGCATCCTGGAGTAGCAGGTAAAGCCACTCCCTGTGATGCCACCATCCCATATGGGCACTTGTTACATTTCTGGCTGCTCCACTTCCCATCCAGCTCCCTGCTAATGGCCTGGGAAAAGCAGGGGAAGATGACTCAAGTGCTTGGGTCTCTGCCACCCATGTGTTAGTGGCGGCCATCTGGGGAGTGAACCAGCTGATGGAAGATTTATATTCTCTCTCTCTCTCTCTCTCTCTCTCTCTCTCTTTCTCTCTCTCTCTCTCTGTCTCCTCGTCACTCTTTCTGTAACTCTGGCTTTCAAAATAAATAAGTAAATCTGAAACAAACATCTCAATGAATCTACTCTCTTTGGTCAAGAATGGGGAAGTGTCAGGTCTTGGACAAGGATGCAGTGGTAACGTCTACCCTTCTCAGCTCCTTCTGCCTCACTCGTTGTTCTCCCTGAGCCCTGGAGCTCACACCATCGCTGTCCTCAGAGACACATGGGCAGACAGACAGTGCCAATAGCCCAGCTGTAGCCCCTGCTGCCACACCCACAGCCCTGGATGCATGCAGCCTTCTCTATTTCTCTCTTTCCCCCCAAAACTGTCTCCTCTTTCTCTCTCTGTAACTCTACCTTTCAAATAAATAAGTCTAAAACATAATAGAAACACACTGACTTCTTTCACTGACAAATCACCCAAGGGCAAGAGCTTATCTGGCACTGCTCAACTCCATATTTATGAAGCTCTGCCTGTAATCTCTGAAAAACCTCAGGAATTGAGTGATAATTACATGACTCCTCGCTATTATTTTCTTCCAGCATGCCAATAGCCATAATTACCTTGCTGGGCAATGGACTAGAGGACTCAGTTTGGGAAAATCCTATTGATATGGGATACACAAGGTGTCATGATGTTTCCTGGGAGTCTTTTGGTAGGTATGGTTGACTCATACATTGGACATCACACAGTAAATGAAATGAGGTTCACACATACAGTAAGTATAAGCAGCAAAGATATATTAATGCAACAAAGTATACTTCACGAAGTGAATGGGAGGGGACCAAGTAAGACAATTTTAGTTTCAGTGAGGAAAAGAGGAAGTTCAGGGGGTTTTAAAGCATTTTCCTGAATTTTCCTCTTTCTTGCCTACTTTCTTGCTTGCCTCAGTTTCTCTGTCTTGCAGCTTTGGGCTTCTAATTCCACCCCATCTATGGCCACTCAATAGTCACTTTCCCATGATGCACCTGTGTCTCCTCCAACATGAGGTTGTAATAATGAATAACTGTATGTTGAATTCCACAGAGATGCCATAAAGACCTTCCCAGAGATCAGCACACACACTGAGCCCTACCCATACTCTATCCCATTTGTATAGTCAATTAAGGCACTGCCAAATAAAGGGGACAGCCAAACCAGGATGCATGTGTTTTCTCCTCATGGCAGGCGTCTCCTCATGGGTCTGTTTATATTCAGTTTTGAATGTGTACTCCCGTTGAATAAGTCCCCCTCCAACTCTTGCACTCTATCTATGTCTCTGAATTCTTATCTCTTGGGGAGGCAAGAACCTGGAATGAACACAGTTGGAGGCACTGTCTCCACTACACTGTAGCAGTGTCTTTTAGATTCAGTGAAGGTGTAGGTTTAGATTATTTGCTGTCATTTCCTTGATGAGTTGGGACATTTTCTGACAGGATTAGGAGAAATATGCTACTTTTATCCCATCATTTAAATAACAGAATTATCATTTATTCCATTTTATTAATCTTACTTTTGTACTTCCATTTTTTCTTTTAGCATTTAGATTCAATTCAACATACCTTGGTTTCTAGAATCTGTGAGGGCTGGGAGGGCAAAAGGTTTTTGAATAAAATTATAGGAAATTCTGAATGTAGTTCATTAATTGAGTTGTCAACAGGGGAAATGGGGTGAAGATGTGTGGGAATTTTTTGTATTACTATTTCATAATTTTTGTGTGGTAACATTGAAAGTATTCTGAAATAAAATGTTAAGAAAGTCCATTATCATGAGATAATTATATTAAGGAGAGTGGCATGTGTTGTGGGGAACACTATTAATGTCTTCCAAGTCCACTGTCATTCTCTGCATTCCACTGAACTTTTGGACAGATTAAATGGGGCTATTGTAAGGATTCTGGTCACATGGATTATACAGGCTCTCTCTAGTTCCTTAATTATGGCTGTCATTTCTTTGAAGCCCCTTCAGCAAGCTCTATTGCTGATGGAGTAGTAACAGTTCAGGGCTCGATTTATCATGCACCAATATACATGGAAATCTCTGGTATTGGTGTCTAAATTTTGTATGGTATACAACCCCAGATGCATTGAGGATATGTATACCAGAAATATCCAAGGAGGCTTTTCTGATTGGCAAATACAAAACCACCAGTTCTACTCTAAGGGTTTGGCCACTATATCCATCTGTTGCTCATGTATTTCCCCACAACTGATTTGGATTTTTGTAAATTGGAATAATTCCAAACTGTATCTACTACAGAAAACAGAGATAGTTTATCTGGGACCAGTGAATAGTGTCACATGTGGCCCATTGCCACTTTCAATGGTCTGCCCGAAGGGGATACACTGGACACTGTCCTCAGCCAGGGACATCAGAAGAATCCACCCCAGTCCCTCACTCTAACAGTAGGAGCATAAGGAGGACCTGAATGCCCTTGATCCTTTGAACTATTTGTCCTTAGGAGGGACCTTACACAACGAAACACAAGATCCTGCCATAGCTGTTTCCAGAACAACCTCATATACCCTTTTCAAATTTCTCACTTCGTTGTTTATCCTACTTTTTATTTTGACAGGCAGAGTGGACAGAGAGACAGAGAAACAGAGAGAAAGGTCTTCCTTTACTGTTGGTTCACCCTCCAATGGCCACTGCGGCCAGTGCACCATGCTGATCCGAAGCCAGGAGCCAGGTGCTTCTCCTGGTCTCCCATGCAGGTGCAGGGCCCAAGGACCTGGGCCATCCTCCACTGCACTCCCAGGCCACAGCAGAGAGCTGGCCTGGAAGAGGGGCAACCGGGACAAAATCTGGTGCCCCAACCGGGACTAGAACCCGGTGTACTGGCGCCGCAGGCAGAGGATTAGCCTATTGAGCCGCGGCACCGGCCTATCCTACTTTTTATTTGCACTGTGTCATGGCTTCTCAGTCTCACCAAAGTCAGAAATCATTGATGCCAGCATCAGGCTGAGGCCATTTACAAACTTAATTCTAATCAAGATGCTGAGGCTAACTGGATAATGTGCTCTTTCATTTCTACCATAAAGAGTTCTTCATGGGGGCCATGAAAATTGAGAAATAGATTTCATGTCTCATTCCAAATTCTCCCCACATCAAATCTTGTACCTCTTCCTTAGATGTCCATCTTTAACGCCGGGAGGTAAAATCACCCTTGTTTGGTCAAGTTAGGTATCTGACAGCCTGATCCCAGTCTGTCAGGCTGACTAGAAAGCATCAGTTCTCCCTGAATGCAATAGCTTATTCAGGGTGGGCTGAGTAGTGCACGACTCTGATTTTGACATCTCTGTGGTATCTAGCATGCTTCCATCACATGTAGTGTCCTCCAGCTGCAGTAACCATGCAGAGATGCTAACCCTGCCTTTTTGTTTAAAGTGGCTACTCTGATCTAAATTCCCTCCTAGTAATCTTTTGGCTTCTCAGAGTATCTTCTCAATCATTAGGTGATGTGGTAGCCTACATCTTGGTTTAAATAAGAGGCTCATCTGCTAAACCAGGTAGTTTCTCAATCGTCCTTCTCCACTCTCTGTGAGACTAAAGTTCCTTTCTCATAGAAGTCACATTCTTGTGGATTCCACCATGCGGGGCACCAGTGTCCTCCAGCTATTACAGTCCAGGCATGGAAATGGGAAATACAATTTTCTTACACCTACACAGCCCAACAGACCATAACATCTAAATTTCCCTTCTGTTTTTGGATTTTATGCATCACTAGGACAGAATTGACAGGGCATGCTTGTCCTTGTGCTCAGTGCCACTTGCATATTCTGCAGCTTTCCACCAGCTTGAAGCACCCAATCTATGCTCTTCCTTAGGGCAGGTAGCAATGGAACTGCCACAGCGCAACAGCAGCTGTGCTGCCCTTCTGTTTTCCTTCCCCATGGATCCTGGCTTCTGTAATGAACTCTAACAGACTTCTTGCTGTTTTCCAGGTGTCCCTAAATTATGTACCAAATCCCCCTACGCTGAGGTTTGCAGATCAACCTAAGCACACACTCCATGTGCTTTCCCCCATCATATTCTTTTGCAGATACATTTTAAGACTTTGTCTCCTGACTTCTCGGTTGTCTGAGTGTTTCTGGGATATATAATTGTCTCCAAACTGAGAAGGAACACTGATACCAAAGGAGAAATCCCCATACAAGTGTTGTCTTTGGGCAGCTTACCGATGGCATTCCAGTCTAAGATGATAGACATTCTAGTTAGAAGCTGAGGTTATGCAGGAAAAAGGTTTTATACACTTTACTGATTCAATAGAATGATGGACAGGCGTTTGATTTACAACAGTCCTTCATGTATGATCCAGGAGACAGCACTTCATGCATCCGGGTTATCTTCCTGACCTTTTCAGGAAGACTTGTGGTAGCAGTCAAGTTTCATGTACTGAAATAACAGTGGGGAGAAAAAAGAATGTGGGCTGAAAGGGTATTTCAAAATCTGAAAATCAGTGGCTATCCAGTCACATACTTCCCCAAGAGGACAGACAAAAATATGTTCACTCAAATCTACTTAAATGTTCAAAGCAGCATTATGCTAGGAAAAAGTAGAAAGAAACCAAGTGTGCATTAGCTGACAAAAGGATAATAGAAAGTGGCATATCCTCACAATGGACTATTATGTGGCTATAAGAAGGACTGGAGCATGGATACATGCTTCAGTAAGAGTGACCTTGGAAAATATGATGCTCCGTGAAGAAGATAGTCACACACCCCCAACATTGTGCAATTTCATTCTTGTGAAAAATTCCAAATAGTGAAATCTATACAACCAGAAAGCAAACTTGGTTACCAGGGACTGTAAGGATGATGAAAGGACCAGTGGCCACCAATGGCAAACGGATTCATCCAGGGGATGAAAATGCCCTGAAATTAACTGCTGATGTTTGTACAATCTTGTGACTATACCAAATACCACTGAACTTTACACCTTGAAGGGGTGAATTTTATGGAGTTGAATTTTAATCCAGTATTTAAAAGACAGTGAATGAAAATTCTTTACATTTAAAAAAGATTTAAGCATATATTTGAGAGTTAGAGCTATAGATACATAACACACACCCACAGAGAGAGAGAGAGAGAGAAATAGAGAGAGGGAGGGAGGGAGAAAGAGAGAAAAAGAGAGATCTTACATCCATTAGCTCAGTCCCCAAATGGCAGCAATGGCTATAGTTGAGCCAGACCAAAGCCAAGAGTCAGGAGTTCCATCCTGGTTTCCTACATGTGTGCAGGGCTCACGTCTTCTGCTGTTTTTCTCAGACGATTAGCTGGGAGCTGGATTCGAAGTGGAGCAACCAGGATACAAACCAGCTTTGGTGGTCAGGGCTATTTGGAGTAAAGCAGCAGATGGAAGATCTCTCTCCTCCCCCTTCCTCCTTCTCTCTCTTTTTGTAACTCTGCCTTTCAAATAAGTAAAATCAATCTTGGGCTGGCGCCACGGCTCAATAGGCTAATCTTCCACCTGCGGCGCCGGCACTCCGGGTTCTAGTCCCGGTTGGGGTGCTGGATTCTGTCCCGGTTGCCCCTCTTCCAGGCCAGCTTTCTGCTGTGGCCTGGGAGTGCGGTGGAGGATGGCCCAAGTACTTGGGCCCTGCACCCCATGGGAGACCAGGAGAAGTACCTGGCTCCTGGCTTCAGATCAGCATGGTGCACCGGCCGCAGTGGCCATTGGAGGGTGAACCAACGGCAAAGGAAGACCTTTCTCCCTGTCTCTCTCTCTCACTGTCCACTCTGCCTGTCAAAAAAAATCAACCTTAAAAAAATTGTTCATATTTGCAGCTGCATGATTATCTATGTAGATAAGACCAAGAAACACATAAACTTCTAGAGTTAATATGTGAGTTCACCAAGGTCACAGAGTACAAAATCAACATAGAAAACCTAATCCTATTCTATAGATGAAAAACAAGCATGTCCAAATAGGAACTAAATATCTAATACCATTTCATATTGCTCAAAAGAAAATGAAATACATAGTTTAAAAACATAACAAAGCATGAACAGAATCTGTATGTTCAAAAATCAAGAATTCTGAAGCAAGAATTAAAAGAAGATGTAAATAAATCAAGAGTCAGATCATGTTCATGGATTAGAAGATGTCACTTCTTTACATTTGATCTGTATGTCTAATGCAACTCCCATAAAAATTACAGTGTGGTTTTCGGTAGATTTAGACAAGTTTATTCTACATTTTCTATGGAAAGGCACAACTCATAGGGCAGTTTTTTTTTTTAATTTTGACAAAGAAGAATTATGCCATATGTCTAAAAAGCCAACCTTGAGAAAGTCATAATAGTGCATTGCTTACAATCTAAGAATGAGGACAAGGTAGATAATCTACAACACTTTCAAGGAGCTTGTGGTTCAAGAAGGAAACAGGAGAACATTATACCACAATATTCTCTGAGGACTCATTCCAGATTTACGTTTTCTTGTTTCAAGTTGGAAAGGAATTGGAAAGGTGTCCAGGAGATCATCAAAAGGTTTCTCTTTTGGGCACAGGAACTGAAATACATAATTTGAAACTGGATCCATCACTTGTCCATTAAAATCTCTGATTCTCCCTGCTCTTATCTCAATCAATGCCAGCAGCAAGTTACTTAGTCTGAACACAGCGGTCATCCCAGAGTGTTTTCTCTGGGCTACAGACCCCATGGGATTATCAAGTGCTACCACTTTCACCCCACTAGACTTTGAATCACAACCTGCTCTTATTTCCACCACAGTTTCCACAACAAACACCCTCATTCAGGAATCTCCAGGTCTATGGGATGACGTGTTTGTCTCCCATTTAGATTCAACCTCCCATCAAGTCATCTGTATGAAACTACAACCAGAATTACTTTCTGCTTGATATCATTTAATGGTCTCACCCACCTCCCCATTGATTTTTGGAAAGAGAGTGAGTTACTTGGCACTGCGCCCACAGCAATGGCCACCTATGATCTGCCTCCTGCCAGGCTCCTGCTACTTCACACCTCCAGACTTCCAAAGTATTTCCATGCACGTTCCATGCTGTGTAGACATTTTCAAGCTAATCCGAAGACAATTCTCACTCTTGTCAAGACTCAATTCGGGAAAACTGCCATACTCCTGAGCAGCCTGTGTCCCCCTCCTGTACCCTCAGTGTTCTCTGTTGAACTTTAATGTAGCATTAACAAACCCATTGAATCTGTTTAATTGTGTGCACAGCTGACAATTATTTCTAGTCAGAAATGCTGTATCTGGACATAATGGGCACTGGGTTAAGGTGCAGAACCTGAGGCATCAGGACTTCTTGCTCTCAGGTACACTGCAGCTGGGTCCTCCGCTTCTTCTCCTCCCACTGATTTGTGAGTTCTGAGCCAGCTGGCAATGCACAGTCATTTCAGGAGATCCAAGGACCAGATGATAAGGCAAGGAAGAACTGTCTCCTTTCCCAGAACTCAAGGGCACTTGCACTGTGTCTGGTAGTGCTCTGGCTTATTAGAGCTCTGGACAGCTCTGGGACTGGAGCACTACAACCTTTCCGCGGCACCACAGGAGGCTTCTGGACTCAAGGCGCTGGGCTGTGGAGGCTGCGGCCAGGCTGGGACGCTGCAGCGGCAGACCCAGGACACTGGTGCTGGCTGCTGTGTGAGGATTTCCCCCTGGTTATCCCTGCATAGCACAGAAGTGAGTCGCCAAGGCCATGTGGACTCCAGGACCCAGAGCTGCGTTTGGGGCTGCTGAAAGCGGCTGGAGCAGCGCACGCCGTGGGGTCCTCAGTCTCAGCATCATGGGCTTTCGGCACTTCCTCAGGTGACAGACACGCTGTTTGCCCATATGTCTGAACAGGTCCACTGCCCAGGGGCCCTGGGGTAGCCCTACCTTCAGTCCCACTTGGATCCGCATGGTCCCCTGTGTGCTCACCTGGGTCTCTCCCAACACTCCCTGGGTTCCACAGGTCAGAGTCAGTCTTGATTGCACGAGTCCCTGGGCACATCCAGTGGACTAGGACCCTACCTGGGCTCTCAGCTCTGCAGGAGACCTGCTCCTCATCTCTGCCATGAGCCTCTTCTCAGCCAAATCTCTAGATCTTAACTGAGCGTTCCCCCACTGCAGGATGGGAGGAAATCCAGGGTTGGCTCCCTTTTTCAGGACCTGGTGTCACTCCTGTTCCTGGGGAATGAAGTGCTTCTGCTTCTCATGGAGGCTCCGTCCTTCCTCCATCAGGCCCGGATCCCTTCCCAGTGTCCCGACTCATCAGGTTCTAGGCTGTTTCCAGTGTCAGGTTCAGAGTGAAGAAGGTCCCGTTACAGCCCAAGTGTGGGGAGACTTGTGGGGCAGGTGGAGCCCAATCTTCTTGCCTTCGGGTCCCCTAAGACAGGATCTACCTTCAGGGCCTCCATCTGAGGCTCTGGCCTCTGCAGGGCTGGAGAACAGCTGGCCTACATCTTTCCTGACCCTGTGTCCCTTCCTCCCGGCAGCCGCTGCCTCTCCTGGAGCAGGATCCTGGCCATCTTTTTCCTGCCATTTATCTCATCAGGTCTTGCTTCTCCCTCGAAGCTGAGAGAGACCGTTCCATCCCAAACAGCACAGCCGCTGGAGCCCAGGTTTGCATGAGGGGGTAGGGAGGGCAGTAACTTCTCTTCGAGAAAATAATGCATAGCAAAAGGGGCAGAGTATGCCCTGCTCAGAGGAGCAGCATTTTCCCCGAGGGCTCAGCACTCTCCGCTCTCCCCCATCCTCTGTCCCTTTCTGTCCTCCGCCGTCCTGTCCCCTCTCCAGGTACAATTGGTCTCATTTGACCCCTCTCGAGCTGAAGAACCGATCTGTGGGACTTGGCACTGGGAGCACAGTGACGGGTCACGCACACTTCACCCTGGACGGTCACAAGTTCCGCATCCTCGGGGGCTCCATCCACTACTTCCGGGTGCCCAGGGAGTACTGGAGGGACCGCTTGCTGAAGCTGAAGGCCTGTGGCCTCAACACTGTCACCACGTGAGTGCAGCTCCCAGCCCCTCAGCTCGGGACCTCTGGGGAGCCAGCACCTGGCGGCTGCAGCCTGGCTCAGGGTGGATGTGGTCCTGTGTGAGGACTTTCCTTCTGAAGACATTCCTGCACCTGCCTGTCCTGTTAAGGCTTCCAACTGTCACCTAGGTCTTCTCCTTTCATTATTCTAAGATCAAAGCTTGGGGGGGGGTGAGTGAGAGTAATATAAGGGCTCTTCAAAAAGGTTTTTGCAAAACTAGAAAAGACCTATAGTGTTGGTGCAAAAAATTTTGAAATCCATGCAGTTTTACCCCAGTGTGCACTTTCCCTATCTTTCGCAGGACTCCTCCTGTAGAGGGTGCAGGTGATTTCCTTAGGACTCTCTGTATCAGAAGAGTTATCAGGTTCCTTAGGAGCATTCAGTTTGTAGGGCTCTGTGACAAGTGTGTGGAAAATGAAATTAACCTATAAGCTTGCACTGGAACAAAAACTTTTAGAATTCATGTATAGTTTTTCAAAACACTTTGAAGATCCCTCATATGCATGAGTGTCAAAACTCTTTGCACCAAGGCAAACTCATATTTTAATTCTATTTTCCACAAGCTTTGTGAAGCCTTCTTGTATGCTCAAGAACTCTTACAAATAAATACACCATTACAGATACAAATAAGTTTCTAAAACAATTTTTGCTTGTGTATATGGAGATGGACAGAGCAATGACAATGGTATCAAAAAGTGAACATGTAAGCAGATATTAGTGTCACCTCACTGACATTTTGTGACTTAATAAGCCATGAACCTAAATGATTAGTGACTAAGCACAAAGGGATACAGTATCTGAGAGGCTGGGCCATCCATCCCGAAAGTGCCTCTCAAGTCATCACACCCCGGGACCTCGTTTGTCATCTGCACATGGGCAGAATATAAATTGCTTCAGTATGTGATATTGGTGATTACAGGACATGAAACTTCCATCTTATTTCTATCTTATTTCACTTCTGGCATTGATATTGGTATGTAGCCAGCCCTGATGGCCAAAACAGGTGGAAACTGGGCCTGGTCAATAGAATTAAGTGTGAATGGACATGAATTGAACATGAGTGTGTGATAGAGACAAAGGCAGCGTGTGGCCCGATGGACAGGCGTGTTCTAAGCATATTCAGGGACAACTCAGTACTAACAGTTATCCTGTGACATGGGTCATACCATTCCTATTGTGCAGGAGGAGAAACTGAGCACCCAGAGGCTAATGAGCTTGCTCAGAAGGACACAGGTTCTTTGCATGGTTGCAGCACAGGCGTGTGGCTGTGGATCCCACAGTGCACACTGGCACGGGGAACAACCACCTGTGCATTTGTGTGAGACAGGAATCACAAAGGAGCAAAGGCTCCATGCCTGTGCATGGGTGATGGGTCATAATACAGAAACCATGCTCAATGTAACAGCCAAATCAGAGGCAGGAGCAGTAAAGTTCCCTTCCAAACATATCAAATTCTAGAAAAAAAGTAAAACTCCAAAAATCATGGGTCTTTAAAGTGGACTGACGGTAAACCCTCCAAAGCCACTTGGCAAAGCTGCATTGTTGAGGCTGCCTAGAACAGGACCTGTGGTTCCCTTCATGGGAATGTTCATCCTTAAGATCATATGAAGACATGCGGCTCACTAGGCTAATCCTCCACCTAGCGGCACCGGCACACCGGGTTCTAGTCCTGGTCGGGGTGCTGGATTCTGTCCCGGTTGCCCCTCTTCCAGGCCAGCTCTCTGCTGTGGCCTGGGAGTGCAGTGGAGGATGGCCCAAGTGCTTGGGCCCTGCACCCCATGGGAGACTAGGAGAAGCACCTGGCTCCTGCCATCGGATCAGCGCGGTGCACCAGCCACAGCACGCCGGCCGCAGCGGCCATTGGAGGGTGAACCAGCGGCAAAAGGAAGACCTTTCTCTCTCTCTCTCTCTCTCTCTCTCTCTCTCTCTCTCTCACACACACACTGTCCACTCTGCCTGTCAAAAAAAAAATCATATGAAGACAGAGCAGAGGCCATCAGCAGACTGTTTTTGCTATTACCAGAACTCAGGTGTTGATTTCAATATATTCACCTTTATGAAGTAATAGAAATTATTTTAGTTGTTCATTAATCATTCATCAATTGTTTATTCACAACTTGGTATGCTCTAAAGCCTGGAAAATTAATGTATATTCTCCCTATAGCAGCCTCCTGTGTGGTGTAGAAACATTATCTTTATTTTTTAAAGTTTTATTTAAGTTACACAAGTTTCATGTATTTCATAATATACAGATTTAGGAACAGAGTGATACTTCCTACCCTACCCTCCCTCCCACCTATGCTCCAACCCTTCTTCCTCCTCCCACTCTTATTACCTCTCGATTTTTTACAAAAATCTATTTTCAGTTTATTTAATACTCCTAAGGTTAACCTTACACTAAGTAAAGTGTTCAACAAATAGTAGGAGGAAGAAAACACAGTTCCTCATTGGAAGAGACAATGGCTGTAGACAATCACTGAAGCTTAGCATGTCCATTTCACTCCAATACATTGCATTACCTTTCATGATGAGAAAACTCAGGCCAAGAGAGGATGAGTCACTCTCCCAAGTCCCGGAGAATAACAGAGCTCAGCTGTCACTCAATAGGTGCAGGGCAGCTGTCGACCTGCTATGACACAGCGCTTGTAGACTTTCCAATTTGTTGACATATAGCTGTTTATAGTACCTTCTGATATTTCTATCTTATTTGTGGTGTCCATTGTTATATCTCTTCATCTCTGATTTTATTGATTTGTGTCTTCTCCCTTTTTTCTGGTTAGTTGGACCAATAGTGTATTAATTTCGTTTTTCTTTTTTAAGAAAAATAGCTCTTCATTTCACTGATCTTTTTTTATTCAAATCTTGTTTTTTTTTTTTCTTAATTTTAATTATTCCTTTCCTCTTCCTAATCTTGGGTTTGTTTTGTTCTTGTTTTTCTAGGTTATTGAGAGGCATTAATAGCTCATTTATCTGATGTCTTCCCATTTCTTTATGTAGGTACTAATTGGTACATCTTCACTTTTAGCCCTGCTTTTGTTGTATCCCTAAGTTTTGATATATTGTATTGTCATTTTCCTTCATTTCCAGGAATTACAGATAGAAAGAAGGAGAGACAGAGAGAAAGGTCTTGCATCCACTGGTGCACTCCCCAATTGGCCACTACACCTGGAGCTATACCTATCTGAAGCCAGGACCAGGAGCTTCTTCTGGGCCTCCCACATGGGTTCAGGGGCCCAAGCAATTGGGCAATCCACCACTGCTTTCCCAGGCCATAAGCAGAGAGCTAGATTGGAAGTGGAGCACCCAGGACTCAAACCAGTGCCCATATGGGATTCTGATGCCACAGGCAGAGGCTTAGCCTACTATGCCACAGTGCTGACCCCATACACTCAAGGTTATTATTGATAAGTAATGACTTGGCCCTGCAATTTAATGTAAATGTTCCTATTGTTTGCTTTGGATTTCCTTTGCACTTTTACCAAGAGATTTTCTGCCTTCACACTCTTTTGTAAGGATGACTATCTTTCTGTGTTTTTGTGTGTAGTGCATCCTTAAGCCTCATTTGTAAGGCTGGATGAGTGGTGACAAATTCTTTCAATTTATCTTTGTCATGGAAGGTCTTTATTTCACCTCATCCATAAATCAGTGCTTTGTGGGGTATAGTATTCTGGGTTGATTTAATGTTTTCTTTTTAAGCTTAGACCATATCTGTCCATTCTCTCCTGGCCTGTAGTGTTTCTTATGTGAAATCAGCTGCCATTCTAATTAGAGATCCTTTGAAGGTAATCTGATGTTTCTCTTGTGAACATTTTAGAAACTTTAAAAAAATATTTTACTGTTGACAGTTTGACTGGAATGTGTTGTGGTGAAAATCCTATCTGGTCATGTCTACTGGGAGTTCTATGAGCATCTTGTACATGGATTTCCCTTTCCTCATTTAAATTGGGTACATGATTTCTCATTATTTCACTGGATAGGACTTCTAATCCATTCTCTCTTTCCACACCCTCACCAACTCCTATCACCCACTTGTTGTGTGTTTGATTCCTACAAATCTCAAACACTGTTTTAAATTTTTCTTATTTCTTGTTCTTCATAATTTTTTTTGTTCTGACTGAGATGTTTCCAGAGATTTGTCTTTTAGCTCAGATATCCTCCTTCTGCCTTACCGCGTCTGTCGTGAAGGCTTTCTACTGTATTTTTTAGTTAATATATTGATTTCTTTTTTCTAATATTTCAGTTTGATTTTTCTTCATAATCTCTATCTCATGGGAACATTTATCATTCACATCATTTATCAATTTCCTTAACTCATTATTTTGCTTCTCATTGTTTTGAGTATTCCTATGATCATTCTTTGGAATTCATTTTTAGGCTTTTCATTAATTCTTCATCTTCACTCCAAAATTGAGTTATTTTGTTCTGTTAAGGGAGTCATATTGTCTTTGCTGTTCTTTTTTCTTGTATTTCTGTGTTTATTTTTTTTAAAGATTTATTTTATTTATTTGAAAGACAGAGTTAGAGAGAGAGGTAGAGACAGAGAAAGGTCTTCCATCCACTGGTTCACTCCCCAGATGGCTGCAACAGCTGGAGCTGAGCAGATCCGAAGTCAGGATCCAGGAGCTTCTTCCAGGTCTCCCACGTGGGTGCAGGGGCCCAAGGACCTGGGCCATCTTCCACTGCTTTCCCAGGACATAGAAGAGAGCTAGATCAGAAGAGGAGCAGCCAGGACTAGAACCAGCGCCCATATGGGATGCCAGGCCTTTAACCCACTGTGTCACAGCACCAGCCCCTCTGTGTTTGTTTTTACACTTGTGTAAGCACTTTTTCTTTTCCTTACTCATGGTTTTACCTTTTTAACTATGCCTCTGTGGCCTAATGGAATATCTGGTCTCTCATACTCAGATGCTTGTGCTGGGTGTGGCCAAGGAGCTCTGGTCTGTGCTCCAGGGTGAGGCGAGTATCCAGGCTGACACCCGAGCTGGGCATGGCTGATCTCTTCTGTTGTCAGCAGGGGAGAGGGCGTGATCGCAACCTCACCTCCTCTCTTCCACAGTGATCAATGCCCTGAGTTATCCCGCCCTGTACCTCCTCAACCACACTGGTGCACGCACTATACCAAGGATGTGTGCAGACCTCAGTGTGAGAATGGAATGGTGTGCAATGATTCACCCCAGGCAGGGAGTTCTGAGTCTCTGACATTAGACACAGTGATCGCCCAGAGACCGAGCTACAACCCACACCCTGTGGTGAAATCATGGAATTCCCACAGTCACAGTGGCTCAAGGTTCCTACAGCCATGGGGTGCAGAAGATCTCCCCCCCAGCCCAGTGAGGCTGCCCTGTCCACAGAGAGAGCAGAGACGTTCCCAAAGCCAGCTGCCTCTGGGTGCCCCACCCTGGCAGCTTGAGCCCTGGTGCCTGTGATAGGTTGAAGGGATTGGAGCACCTCACGGTCCTAAGTGGGTGCCCAGCCCCTTGCCGACACTCCCAGCCAATCAAAGTCTGTGGGAAACGCGTATTTTTTTCCTCTGGAAAATCCTGTGATTCGCTCCCATGCAGGAGCCGTCATACCCTCTACTGGCCCTAAGATGGCACCTTCTCCCCTCCGGTCGCCAGACACCCTTGTTAAGGGATGAGGAGCAAGAAATGTGTTTTGTCTTGGCTGGATTAGATGGGCACCCTGCCCTCTACTAGGGCTCCAGGCCAGGCTTAAAGTCAGTGTGCTCCGTAAGTTTCTCCCTCATGAAATATCAGCAGTGGTACAGGCTGCCACAGTCAGCTTTTACCTCACTCAGAAGCTGAAGTTTTCTCCATCTCCCAGCTATGGGAGCCATGTGGTGACTTGCACATCCACTCTTTCCACACTGATCCACGGCATCCCCCTTTTATCTGTGGAATGTTCACTGCAAACGTCTCTCCAGCTCTCCCCTGGGAATACACTACCTCCACATTTCTTCTACTGTCTTACCCTGGTCAAAATCAACACATCTTCCCCCTGTTCACCATCTTGGAATTCCCCGTAGTAAGGAGCTTGATCCAGAAATTCAACCTACTCTTTCTGGTGTTGGACAACGGCACCTTCACCACTAGAATAAATTCCTACATCTATTTTTTATTTCTTTAATATTAACCACTCTCACTGCTGCGAACTTACCTCTTTGTGAATTTTAAAAAGATGTATGTATTTTGAAAAGCAATGTGACAGAGAGAGACACACACATACAAACATGTGCGTGGGTGTGTGGGCACACACACACACACACACAGAGACAGCGAGTGAGAGAGAGAATTTCCATCCCCTGGATCTTGCCTCGCATGGCTTCAACAGCCTGGTCTGGGCCGGAAGCCAGGAATTACATAATAATCTACATGTATGTGGCAGGGTCGCAAGTACTCGGGCCATCTGCTGCTGCTTTCCCAGGTGAATTAGCATGAACTAGAGCAGAAGCAGAGCAGTCAGGACTCAAACTGCACTATGATATTGGATGCCAGCTTTGCAGACAGTGGATTAACCACTCAGGACTCACTCAAGCCACTCAAACCACAATGCTTGTCCCCTTACTATGGTTTTGGTATGCATTTCTCTGATGGCTAATGATACTGATAATTTTTTCATATATATGCTAACCATTTTTGGGGTAAATGTCTATATTTAAATTGAGTTGAAAACACTTGTTGGCCAGTGCCATGGTTCAATAGGCTAATCCTCCACCTAGCAGCGCTGGCACACCGGGTTCTAGTCCCGGTTGGGGCGCCGGATTCTGTCCCGGTTGCCCCTCTTCCAGGCCAGCTCTTTGCTGTGGCCCAGGAGTACAGTGGAGGATGGCCCAAGTGCTTGGGCCCTGCACCCCATGGGAGACTAGGAGAAGCACCTGGCTCCTGCCTTCGGATCAGCGTGGTGCGCCAGCCGCAGCATGCCGGCCGTGGCGGCCATTGGAGGGTGAACCAACGGCAAAGGAAGACCTCTCTCTCTCTCTCTCTCTCTCTCTCTCACTGTCCACTCTGCCTGTAAAAAAAAAATAAAGAAGAAGAAGAAAAAAGAAAGCACTTGTTAAGTGTTTTGAGTCTCTTATATATTCCGGATTAACTCCAGGTTTCTCAGATGAGGAGTTGGAAAATATGCATTCCCATTTTCGAGTTGCCCTTTCAGTCTGCTGATGATTGCTTTGCTATGCAGAAGCAACTTGGTCTTATGTAGCCTTATTTGTTGTTGTTTACTTTTGCTATCTGTGCTTTGGGGTGTTTCCCATAAATCGTCATTATACCAGTCTTGAATTGTTGTTGTCCTAGGATTTCAGTTAGTAATTGCATCATTCGAAATCCTCCATTTCTGTTGTTGATTCACTTTTAGTTTTGGAAAGGGTAAGAGGTTGGAGTGGGGTCAAGTTCCATCTTCTGTATCTGAAAACCCAGTTAACCAGCAACTTATTGAAGAGGCTGTCCCTTTTCCATGTTGTTTTTTTGGATTTAACATTTTAGAAACTTTTTTAGAAAAATTTTTTTGTTTTAATTTTTTTCAACTTTTATTTAATAAATATAAATTTCCAAAGTACAACTTTCAGATTATAGCAGCTTTTCCCACATAACCTCATTCCTACCCACAACTATCCCATCTCCCACTCTTTTTCCCATCCCATTCACATCAAAATTCATTTTCAATTCTCTTTATATACAGAAGATCAACTTAGTATATACTAAGTAAAGATTACAATAGTTTGCACCCACAAAGACATACAAAGTACAGAGTACTGTTTGATTAGTAGTTTACCGTTAATTCACATAGCACAAAACATTAAGGACAGAGATCCTACATGGGGAGTAAGTGTACAGTGACTCCTGTTGTTGATTTAACAAATGACTCTTATTTATGACATCAGTAATCACCCGAGGCTCTTGTTATGAGCCTCTTGAGTTCATCAACTCCGATTTTATTTAGACAAGGCCATAGTCAAAGTGGAAGCTCTCTCCTCCCTTCAGAGAAAGGTACCTCCTTCTTTGATGGCCCATTCTTTCCACTGGGATCTCACTCACAGAGATCTTTCATTTAGGTCATTTTTTTTTTCCACAGTGTCTTGGCTTTCCATGCCTGAAATACTCTCATGGGCTTTTTAGCCAGATCCAAATGCCTTAAGGGCTGATTGTGAGGCCAGAGTGATGTTTAGGCCATTTGCCATTCGATGAGTCTGCTGTGTATCCTGCTCCCCATGTTGGATCATTCTCTCCTTTTTAATTCCATCAGTTGTTATTTGCAGACACTAGTCTTGTTTATGTGATCCCTTTGACTTTTAATCCTATTATTATAATCAATTATGAATTTAAACTTATCACTTTAACAAGTGAGATGCATTGGTACATGCCACCTTGATGGGATTGAATTGGAATCCCCTTGCACGATTCTAGCTCTATCATTAGGGGTACGTCCGAGTGAGCATGTGCTGAACTGTACATCTCCTCCCTCTCTTATTCCCACTCTTATATTTAACAGGGATCACTTTTCTTCAGTTAATTTTAAACGCCTGAAAATAATTGAGTGTTACTTAAAGAGTTTAACCAATGGTATTAAGTAGAACAAAAATACTAAAAGGAATAAAATAGTAAGTTATTCTTTTTTTTTATCTTTTATTTAATGAATATAAATTTCCAAAGTACGACTCATGGGTTACAATGGCTTTCCCCCCCATACCGTCCCTCCCACCCACAACCCTCCCCTTTCCCACTCCCTCTCCCCTTCCATTCACATCAAGATTCATTTTCGATTATCTTAATATACAGAAGATCAGCTTAGTATACCTTAAGTAAGGATTTCAACAGTTTGTTCCCACACAGAAACATAAAGTGAAAAATAATAGATGATTTTTTTTAAAATGATGATGAAATCAGATCAGACCTATTGTCATGTTTAATCCCAGTGAGAGTCAAGTTGGGAATTGATAATTTCTTTTTCTTTTTTTTTTTTTTTTACAGAAGATCAGTTTAGTGTACATTAAGTAAAGATTTCAATCGTTTGCACCCCCATAGAAACACAAAGTGAAATATACTGTTTGAGTACTCGTTATAGCATTAAGCCTCAGTGTACAGCACATTAAGGACAGAGATCCTACATGAGGAGTAAGTGCACAGTGACTCCTGTTGTTGACTTTACAAATTGACACTCCTGTTTATGGCATCAATAATCTCCCTATGCACCAGTCATGAGTTTCCAAGGCTGTGGAAGCCCCTTGAGTTCTCCGACTCTTATCTTGTTTAGACAAGGTCATAGTCAAAGTGGAGGTTCTCTCCTCCCTTCAGAGAAAGGCACCTCCCTCTTTACAGTCAGGACAAGGGCCGATCAAGTCACTGTTTCTCATAGGGTCCATTTCACTTCAACAGGTTTCCTTTTTGGTGCTCGGTGAGTTGTCACCGATCAGGGAGAACATATGATATTTGTCCCTTTGGGACTGGCTTATTTCACTCAGCATGATGTTTTCCAGATACCTCCATTTTGTTGCAAATGACAGGATTTCATTGTTTTTTACTGCTGTATGGTATTCTATAGAGTACATATCATATAATTTCTTTATCCAGTCTTCTGTTGATGGGCATTTAGGTTGATTCCAGGTCTTAGCTATTGTGAATTGAGCTGCAATAAACATTGAGGTGCAGACAGCTCCTTTATTTGGCAATGTAATTTCCTTTGGGTAAATTCCAAGGAGTGGGATGGCTGGGTTGTATGGTAGGGTTATCTTCAGGTTTCTGAGGAATCTCCAAACTGACTTCCATAGTAGCTTTACCAGTTTACATTCCCACCAACATTGGATTAGTGTACCTTTTTCCCCACATCCTCACCAGCATCTATTGTTGGTAGATTTCTGCATGTGAGCCATTCTAACCGGAGTGAGGTGAAACCTCATTGTGGTTTTGATTAGCATTTCCCTGATGGCTAGTGATCCTGAACATTTTTTCATGTGTCTGTTGGCCATTTGGATTTCCTCTTTTGAAAAATGTCTATTGAGGTCCTTGGCCCATCTCTTAAGTGGATTGTTTGTTTTATTGTGGAGTTTCTTGTTCTCTTTGTAGATTCTGGTTATTAATCCTCTATCAGTTGCATAATTTGCAAATATTTTCTCCCATTCTGTCGGTTGCCCTTTCACTTTCCCTACTGTTTCTTTTGCAGTACAGAAACTTCTCAATTTGATGTAATCCCAGTTGTTAATTTTGGCTTTGACTGCCTGTGCCTCTGGGGTCTTTTCTAGAAGTCTTTGCCTGTGCTTTTATCTTGCAAGGTTTTTCCTATGTTTTCTAATAATTTGGTGGTGTTGAGTCATAGATTTAGATCTTTAATCCATGCTGAGTGGATTTTTTGTCATGCTTCATGCTTCTACACATAGAAATCCAGATTTCCCAGGACAATTTGTTGAATAGACTGTCCTTGCTCCAGGAATTGGCTTTAGATCCTTGATCAAATTTAAGTTGGCACTGCAGGTGGTGGTTTTATTGGCCATGCCACAGTGTTGGTCCCATTGATATACTTTCTTTTACCTAATTCCCGTAAACTTTTGAGGAATATGCTTTATTTATCTAAAAATCTTGTAAAAACTAATTTATTTGAGAGTCAGAGAGAGAAAGAGAGGAGGAGGAGGAACACACACAAAGAGACATAGAGATCTCCCATACTCTGGTTCACTCCCCTAACCCCATGATGTTCTGGCCTGGGCTAGGTGAAGCCAGGAGACTAGAATTCATGTAGGGTCTTCCAAGGGGGTATCAGAGACCATAACTGCTGCCTTGCAGAGTATGCACTAGTAGAATGAGAAGAGAGCCAGGAATCAAACCCATACACTCCAATATGGGATGCAGGCAACTCAAGTGGCCTCTTAACCACTTTACTACACACACCTTCCCATTGATTTTTATTATTTGTATCAATCATTTTCTATTCCAATTGCAATTATCTTGGGGAAATGGGGTATGTAAAAGAGGATTTTGAAGTTTGTTGAAATGCATTTTGTAATGTAGTATAAGTCAATATTTTATAACTTTTCATTGCAATTTCTCAAGAATGTAAATGCTCCACCTGTTGGCCATTAAATTCCTTCTCTATAAGATTCAGAAATCATTATGCTCTCCAAACATATACCCTTACATTTCATTTTTGTTATCTTTGTTACTTTCATAAGTATTTTCAGTCTTCCTACGGTGACTGTTTGCCTATCACATCTCCAATCAGCTTCTCCTTACCAGAACTTGTGCTCCTGAGTACAAGTCCCACTGCTGTTGATGAGTCATTCTTCTCTTTTCACTTGGTTCCACTTTTTATACCTACTTGTGAACTTTCTTTTAAAGTATATTTGCCTTAAATTAGTATTAGTAGGATGACTTAAACTATCTATATCTGTTATTTCTTTTTGATCTGCTTTTTCAGCCATTTTACTGATTTTTTAAAAATTTATTATTTATTTTTTAGATAACATGTTTTTAAACTTACTTTGTACTCTAAGGTTTTATGGATTTGCTAGATAAAAAAAGTTCAAATAAAAAGTGGAAAGATCATAGCCCAGCAGGAAAATAACCCGGACTGTAACTAATATCATGAAAATCTTGCTTCTTTATTCTTTTTCTTTTTATGAGAGAGTAAGAGAAAGGGGACGAGAGAGAGAGTCAGATCTTAACAATTTTCAAATGCACAAAACTGCCAGTGCTGGGGCAGGCTGACCCTAAGAGTTAAGAACCCAACTGTGTCTCTCATGTAGGTCCAAGGAACCAAGTTCTTGAGTCATTGCTGGAAGCCTCCCTGGGTGCACATTAGCAGGAAGCTGGACTGGAACAGAAGTAGCCAGGACTTAAACCAAAGAGTCCATTCTGGGATGCAGGCATTTCAACTAGGAACTTAACATTTGTGTAAAATGCCTGACCCTGAAGTCGCTTGTGCATAGCAGTTGGATAAACTTGTTCCTCTATTCCCTCAATAGAGAGTCTAAGTTGTGTTGTGTGTATTTAATGTCTGCTGCAAACCAGCTGTTCATTCCTGCTTATGAAAAACTCTTCAAATCAGTTCTGCTATATTGCAGCGCATGTATCTTCAAAAACCTTTGCAGTGCACAAAATTATAGAAAAACCATAAAGTTTATTGGAAAAAGGATGATAGAGAAATGATCCTCAAACTCTTATGCCAGGAAAGAACAGCAGGCACATCCCTCTCACTCTACACACTCAGATTAATGTGAGTAGAAAGCAGGCAAGGGCTCATCTTAAATTCCAGTATCCTGTACTGTAGCTCCAGAATCCTTTAGAAACTCCTCATTTGCTTGTATTTTTATTAATTCTGAGCAATAATTGTATGCATATGGATCATTTTATTTTATTTATATCCCTTTCCTTATATTTTTTTGTGGAAGTGATATAGAATGAGACAGTGGACCAGCGCCGTGGCTCACTAGGCTAATCCTCTGCCTTGCGGCGCTGGCACACCGGGTTCTAGTCCCAGTCGGGGCGCCAGATTCTTTCCCAGTTGCCCCTCTTCCAGGCCAGCTCTCTGCTGTGGCCAGGGAGTGCAGTGGTGGATGACCCAAGTGCTTGGGCCCTGCACCCCATGGGAGACCAGGAGAAGCACCTGGCTCCTGGCTTCGGATCAGTGCGGTGCACCGGCCGCAGCGCGCCGGCTGTGGCGGCCATTGGAGGGTGAACCAACGGCAAAGGAAGACCTTTCTCTCTGTCTCTCTCTCTCACTGTCCACTCTGCCTGTCAAAAAAAAAAAAAAAAAAAAAAAAAAAAAGAATGAGACAGTGAGTGGGAGAATTTACACAAAAGCCGAGGAAACTGGAACCATAGGACCACAAATGGGTAACAGAGGAGGAAACTACCGAAGATTTAACTGTTTTGAGAGAGAGGTTTAATTCCATTGGTAATTTCTTCTTATTGCACAGCACAGTGCAATTATCCCTGTTTTTAGGCTGGGTTTGGGGTTGACCTAACAATGTGAAAGTAAGAAATAAGATTCTTAGGCTTCTTCCCTTTTATGTCTTCCAGGTACATTCCCTGGAACCTCCATGAGCCAGAAAGAGGCAAATTTGAATTTTCTGGGAACCTGGACCTGGAGTACGTGGTGATGATGATCCTGGGGTTAGAGGAGGAGGCCAAGAAGTGGCTACATAGGGCAGATGAGGAACCCTAGCCATGCCCTGCCTCTGTGTTGAGAATCTTGTTCTTGGCACCCAGGATATGATACTCCTCTGCTTTGACCTGTCTCCTCAGATGTGCAGAGCCAGCAGCTTCTGCGGTCCCTTGTGCACTGCAGGCCAGAGGGGCCAACAATCAAGGACCAGTAGGTCTGACCAGCTGCTGCAATGAGCTCCATTCATTTGCAAGGGGACAGTGCTACCCTCTAAATAGGCAAGGCAGTTGGGGTCAGGATTGGTGCAGTGCACGCTGCACCATGGCTGATGCCCTTTTCCCTCGAATACCCTCTGGATCTATGCAGATGACCCTGAGGCTGGGAACTAGTGGGAACCTAGCTATCAGGACCTCTGGCCTCTGAATTGGGGTGGGGATGCCTAACACTGCTGGGGTTGTGGTTGCGCTTTTCCTCACCTGTTTCCCTGATAGGATGGGGAAGAGGCAGGCAGCTACTACAACAGGTGGTGTGTGCAGGCTCCCTCCTGCCCAGACTCTGCCCTGGACTCATGCCCAGTGCTGAGGGGGTTTTACCTCCACAGGGCCTTTGTGCTGATGGCTTGGGAGATGGGGCTGTGGGTGATTCTGCGTCCAGGCCCCTACATCTGTGCTGAGATCGACCTTGGTGGCTTGCCCAGGTAAGCTTGGTTCTGACACCAGAGTTGAGGTTTAGTAAACCATCTTGCTTTACTTAAAGAAAAATTTCAACCTAGTAATAATAACAACCTTCACTGACCAAGTGCATGTGTCTAACATTGATTCATGGGGAGTAGGTGCATCTGCATGCATGCAGTCCACAGCCGTGGCAAGGGGCAGGGGCCTCTGTTATCCCCACTGCATGGAACAGGAGTGGAGATGGCTGTCCTGGTTCTTGAGCCTGTGGCCTTGCCAGGCTGTGAGGGGAGGAGGAGGCCTATCCTTGTCTCTCTCCACAGGCAGGTGCTATGTGCACCTCTACTGTTTTCACGTTGTGAGAAGAAAGGGAATGGAAGCTTTTGGGTCTGCACAGAAGGGTCTGATCCCTCTGATCTTTCCCTTAAGTTGTTGCAATGTCTCCAGCACCTGAGACCCAGCCCACTCCCCTCCTTCTAACTACCCAAGTTTTGTTTGCTCATTTTTCATGTTGGCTCTCAATGCAGAC
Organism: Oryctolagus cuniculus; assembly: GCF_964237555.1. Lineage (NCBI taxonomy): Eukaryota > Metazoa > Chordata > Mammalia > Lagomorpha > Leporidae > Oryctolagus > Oryctolagus cuniculus. Next base: position 128,676,895 of record NC_091432.1, read on the forward strand.
ACGTGAGGTGTGGGTGATTATTTGAAAATCCTGTTCTCTCCCCATGCCATCTGACAGGATTCCTGTTTTTTCCTCTGGTTGTGCCTCCAGATGAGCATTTGTCTGTCTCAGATTCACAGGAAATATTTGCTTTTCTCATGATGGGATCCTTCTCCCATCCAGCTCAGGAGATTGAAAAGCCTGAACTGGAGGGAAGTGGAATTTGAGGGAAGTGGGAAGTGACTAATCCCTGTTCTGTTCAGCTGGGGACCTGGCACCACCCAGTGACCAGGAGAGGAGGGATTTATGGGCTTGTAGCTCCCACCCAGAAACTGAAGTCTTAGGTCTTTGTAGAAATGTGGCCCTGCTTTCCAAGGAGCAGATGCTGCGGTCATGAAAAATGTTCTTAGAGTGCTGTAAAGCGTGGGCAAGAGCAGTTAGTGAATGAGAGAGAAAACACTCAAGTATTTAGGGGTCTTGGCATGCTCAAGCTCTCAGGCTGGTTAAGGGGATCTGAACACTTTCCTGAGTTGTAAGGTGCCTCGCAGCTGGAGGTAATTCTTTCATGTAGATTCTGAGAGTCTGGAAGTAGTCCAAGAGGCCCCCTTTGTGCAGATCCTTGGAGGGCTTTTGGGCACAGCAAGACTCGATGTGAGCTGGATATACAGAGGTGATAACTGATGAAGGGTCTCTGAGAAAGGCCTGGGATCACGCTTTGTGACCCCAGCCACTTTTAACCTGCCTTCTGTCTCTACACTGAGCCTGGCTCTCCCAACTCCAGCTGGCTACTGCAGGACTACAAGTCTCGAATGAGGACAACAGACAAAGGCTTTGTTGAAGCAGTGGACAGGTATTTTGATCATCTGGTTCCCAGAATGGCTCCTCTCCAGGTAAGGCCCAGGAGATGTTTTCTTCATTCTCTCACTGTAGGGAACTAATTTGTTCCAGCCCAACCACTTAATCGGCCACATCCAGTGCATATGAAACACGAAGCTGACATTCCTGGACCTTTAGATTCTGCACCATCAGCTTAAGGACAGAAATTTTGACTTGACTATGGGTTTTCCTCATAGCTTCTGGAAAGACCCACATCGTGCAGGACAGGAACTGCACCAGTGTTGTCCTGGGTGTCAGCGTATGCCTGATACTCACAAATGCCCTGATGTGTATCTGACCTGTCTGCTCTGATGCTACTTTCATTGTTTTACAGTTAATGCAAGTGCTCAGTAAATATACTCAAAAGGCAGCAAAGAGTGATGGTGAAAATCAAGTCTCCCTTCCCTCCTGAAAACAATCCACGTAGTTGTCTGTGTAGATGACAAACAATTTGTTTAGATTCTGCTTCATTGTACAGGGAATTTCCTACACATATATAATCATATCATAGATCTAAAGGAACAGACACTACACTTAGGATGATGATGGCTACAGTGGTTCAGGCCTAGGCTGTTCCTGTGAGATGATGGATCAATATTTTCCAAAAACAGAGAGATCCAGGGCATGTCTTCTAGAAGGCAATCAGAAGGTTGGTCAGGTATTATCCAGGCCAAGCTTTTGGTCCTGTGTCTTCATGGGAGAGAATAGATGGAAGGAGATGGAATGGGGTATGTGAAAAACAGAAGAACAGTATGCTTGAGGCAGCATGAGTAGGAAAAGACTCCAAATTCGGCTTGTAAAGGAACTCTTCAGCCCCCCTCTGCCCACTCCAGAGCCCAGTCCTTTCGCCAGAAATAGCATATGCCCTCTGTGATTGGCATCTTATCTGTAGGCAATGGGATCCATGAAACTCTGCGTTGGGAGTTACTGTCAAGAGCTCACCCTACTGTCAGTGTCCAGAGGCTACAAGGAGAAGGAAATTCACTGACAATGGGTAAACACTGAGTGACTAAGCACTGAACAGTGCTTTAACTTGAGCACAGCTCCTCAGTGGTGATGGACGAAGTGGCAAGGTGGGCTAGAGGCTTTGCCAACATGGCTTGGGGAGTGATTACAAAGTGAGAGCACAGAACATCCATGAAACATACCTGGTGACCTTGGTAGGAAGAGGTAGCGAGAGTGAGCAATCCATTACTGGTGGGGTATTTTCTCCAGACCGCTACCCTACGATGTGAATGAAGATCTTGGATAAGAGCCCTTGATTCGAGAGGTCACTCAAACGGAAGGAGAGATCAAAGGCTCAGAAGGTAGAGGAGCTGCACCACAGACATGCTCAGACATGCTCCTAGGCTGGTGGTGGAAGCATTCGGACCCAGCACGCAGGGATTATATCACACTGAGAGAGAAAGCAGGGGGGAGGCATGACTCTTTCTGATCACATGGCATTTCAGTCCATGTTCTTTGGCTATAATGAAATTCCTGAAATTGAGCAGTTGACAGAGAATGGCAGGTTGTTCGTCTCTTGGTGATGGAGGTGTTCTTGAGCATGCTGCCAGCATCTGCTAAGCACCTTGTGATGACCTGCTTGCTGCTGTGCAGCCTGGTGGGAAACATCACGTGATGAGACGTTAGTGCTACCACTGAAACTGCTAATGCTGGCCACTACATGACTTCAGCCAATCCTAATTCACTCCCGATCCTCAATCTCCAAATCTGCTACCACTGGACTTGGAATCTGTTTCCAACACAGGGAATTTGGAATATGAATTAAACTTTTGCAGAGGGCAAGAAGGAGGTGAATTGTGGGTTTGAGAGTTCATATTCAAGTGATTACTTGGTATGAGAAACAGAGGGAGCTGTGGAAACTCATCTCTATAACACAAGAGACAGCAGGACTTTTGCTGCAGCTTGAGTGTCTAGGAGCTGAGTGGTCAGATCCTCAGGGAATTTGGCTCCATGTGCCCACAACACCTGTGTTACCTTATCCAGCAAACTCAGACACTGAAACTTTCAATTCTGATAGCCTAATATTTCAACCCCCTGCCTTTGTTTCTCAGTACCGCCAGGGAGGTCCTGTCATTGCATTCCAAGTGGAGAATGAATATGGTGCATTTAATATGGACAAACACTACATGCCTTATCTCCAAGAGGTAAGAACATTTGGTGTGTCTCTACATTTACATGCCTTCTTCCTCAATCTGTCTCTTTCGAGTACCTATTTCTGTTTTCTTTCCTACACTGATAGCGGCAATGTCTGTGATAAGAATATTTAACTTGCATTCAATTCCTCTATGAATTTACAAAATCATTAGGACAATCAGTATATACTTAACACTATAATGAGAGAGCATGGTATGAAATATTATTCCTTTTTTTTTTTTGGCTAATCATTATGACCAAGAGTTCTCATTGAAATCGGAGGTTGGTGAACGTACATTTATGGTAAATAGTGATCTGTGACTTGATGATGTTTGCTGCTAGTTTGCTTCTTCGGGGTCTGTATAATCATTTTGCTCCTCTGTACAGGTGCATCTCAGACTAGGGAATGACTGCAGTCCTGCCTGTTGTTCTGTGTAATGTTTCAGGCCCTCCCTGTCCCTGAATTCCTGTATTGAAGGGCTGAAGAGGTTCCAGTCTTGAATGGAGCCCTGATCAGGGTGCTGAGCAGGATGAGGAGCCTTGTGATCTGGCCTGACCCTTCAGAGTCTGCCCTGTCACATTAGCTCTGTACACCAAAGGACTTGAGTTAAAGACCTGGATAAAATAGGGTGGTGGTGCTCACCAGATCGGCAAGGAAGAGGTGGAAGGCACAATGTAGGGCTCCATGGAGGTGCTGGCTTCTGCCTGACAGCTGTGCCTTCTGGAATTGGACAAAGTCTGTGAGGAATTGCTCTCCTAAATGGGACTCATTTTATTCAATTTTCACCACAGGCTCTGTTGAAAAGAGGGGTTGTGGAGCTGCTTTTGACCTCTGATGTACCGACTGAGCTGCCAAAAGGCTACATCAAAGGAGGTACAAGTTAGAGCTGCTTGAAAGGAGAACTAAGACTCTTACTCAGATGATGTAAACTTTGAACAATCCGAGTGACTGTTCTATGCCTCTCTTTCCTATGCACATTATATTGGATCAAAAAGACTTGTATTACAGCAAGTGAGGAACAGTGGGCAGAGCTTAGCATCCTGGCCATCCTCACCAACACAGGGAACCATAGAAGATGGTGAGAAAGTAACCCAATTTGAGCTATGAGCCTACATGCTGAGATTCAGTGTAGACACTCAGTGAACCCTTAAGAATGAAGTAGCAGGAAAATTCAGGACAGAATCTCCAAGTGTTAATAGTAAGAAAAATGACTGGATATCAGTAGGCAGATGGGTCCAGTCACATAATGTTTAACACAGTATCATCTGCTGCAGTAGAATGTTATTCTTGCCTCTTTTAATGTGTTTTCCATATTATAGTGGTACCCTGGAAAGTGTGCTGAACTTTGGCCTATAAAAGCTGCATAAAATACTAAGATTGAAGTAGCTGAGATTGCACTGGTACACAAAATATCTTTTGCATAAAGTGTCCTAGCAAGTGTTTGATGTGGAGAAAGTCACTATGGCTACAAGCAGTGTCGCACTATCCATACGGCTCAGCATACTCCTGCTTTATGTGTAGAAGGGGCTTCCATCTCTTCCTTGATGGCACTTGTCACAGTGTCTCAGTAGATATTTCTTCTCTTTACAGTACTGGCGACCATCAATATGAGAAAATATTTTAAGGATATTCCTAAACGGCTGTATAGAGTGCAGGTAAGATGTCTTAGAGATGGAGAGTTGCACCCTTCTCCTTCCACAATTCCATAGCCAGTGCATCTGGTGTCAAGAATGGGCTTGATAGTGTCCGAAGCCATTTCAGGGTATGTTTGCTTTTTTTGTGTGGAAAAAGAGGAAGAACTCCTGCCCTGTCATTTCTGCTTATGGATCACATTGTGGAAATGGTTGAGAGTAGACTGAAGGATTAAAGATGTACAACATTATCAGCGAATCATAAACAGAAGATGTTCTCTTTCCTCTGTGTGAACAGAGCTCAGAAATGGACACCTTGGCCAGTGCCATGGCTCACTAGACTAATCATCTGCCTGCGGTGCCGGCACCCCAGATTCTAGTCCTGGTTGGGGCGCTGGTTCTGTCCCGATTGCTCCTCTTCTAGGCCAGCTCTCTGCTGTGGCCTGGGAGGGCAGTGGAGGATGGCACAGGTCCTTGGGCCCTGCACCCACATGGGAGACCAGGAGTAAGCACCTGGCTCCAGGCTTCAGATTGGCACAACACACCGGCCATAGTGGCCACTTGGGGGGTGAACTAATGGAAAAAGGAAGACCTTTCTCTCTGTCTCTCTCTCTCACTGTCCACTCTGCCTGTCAAAAAAAAATAAATAAAGAAGCAAATTTTAAAAAAAGGAATAAATGGACACCTTGTGTCATGTATGAAAGATAAATATCTTTCTTTGGTTGTATTGTTTTCATCTGGACTCTGAGAATCATGAGAATGGGTGGATATTTCTTAGTAATTTAATTACAAAGAGGAATCGAGCAGCTTCTCCTTTTCTCTCTGCGTATGTCCCCTTTGACAGTTTCAGTGGACTAAGCACAGGGAGCATATCCTGTCCCCACTGCACAGCCAGGTGCCACTCTTCAGTTATCAAATGTGGATCATTGTCCTCTCCGCTTCATCTGCTTTCCTAGCTTCCCTGGGGCCTGCCATAGCATCCAACTCCGCTGACAAGTCCTGATCGTCCTGTTGTGACTTCTTGTCTGCTTTCCAGTGCCAGTCCATACTCAGAAGGAAGCTTTCTTTCCATTCCTGTCACATGCAGAGACCTCATTTGGCCAAAGCTTCCCACATTTCTCATTCCATTGTGTTTCTCCTACTCCTCTATAAGTTTTTAACAAAGATAAAAATGAAAACTTTGTTTTCTTATGTATTTCTGCACATTTTCCAACTTAGTAACTAGAAGTACCCAGAAATTTTTGTGCTATGCATTCATTAATCTTCCTTTTATCTTTCTTTTTCTGTTGTTACTTGTTTTTAACATCTTCATTGAAATTAAGTTTTTCATTTTTAAACATTTATTTGTCTTTTCTTTTTAAAAATATTATTTAAGTTATACAAGTTTCATGTGTTTCATAGATACAAACTTTGGAACATAATGATACTCCCTACCCTACCTTCTCTCTGGCCTATGTACCAACCCTTCTTCATCCTCCCTTTCCTAATCCTACTCTTAGTTTTTTTGATAATATACTTTTTAAACAGATTTATTTATTTGAAAGGCAGAGTTACAGAGAGGCAGAGGCAGACACAGAGAGAGGTGTCTTTCATTACTGGTTCATTCCCCAGATGGCCGCAACGGCCGGAGCTATGCTGATCTGAAGCCAGGAGCTTCCTCTTCTGGGTCTCCCATGTGGGTGCAGGGGCCCAAGGACTTGGGCCATCTTCTACTGCCTTCTCAGGCCATAGTAGTGAGCTATATCAGAAGTGGAGTAGCCGGTACTCGAACCATAACCCAAATAAGATGCCGGCACTGCAGACAGTGGCTATTACCTGCTATACCATGGCACCATGCCCCCCCCCTTCTTAATTTTTTCTTTCTTTCTTTCTTTCTTTCTTTCTTTCTTTCTTTCTCTCTCTCTCTCTCTCTCTCTCTCTTTCTTTCTTTCTTTCTTTCTTTCTTTTGCAGGCAGAGTTAGTGAGAGAGAGAGACAGAGAGAAAGGTCTTCCTTCCATTGTTTCACCCCCCCAAATGGCCACTACAGCTGGCGCGCTGCGCTGATCCGAAGCCAGGAGCCAGGGGCTCCCTCCTGGTCTCCCATGTGGGTACAGGGCCCAAGCACTTAGGCCATCCTCCACTGCCTTCACGGACCACAGCAGAGAGCTGGACTGGAAGAGGAGCAACTGGGACTAGAACCCGACATCCATGTGGAATGCCAGCGCCACAGGCAGAGGATTAATCAAGTGAGCCATGGTGCTGGCCACAAAGATCTATTTTCAGTATACTTTATGCTGATAAGGTTAATCCTACACTAAGTAAAGAGTTCAACAAATAGTATGAAAAAAGAAAAAAACACTGTTCCTCAACACAAGAGACAAGGGCTATAAACCATCACTGAATCTCAAAATGTCCATTTTACTCCAGTACGTTGCATTTTAGGTACTCTATTAGTTACCCCAGATCAGGGAAAACATGATATCTACCTTTTGAGACTGGCTTATTTTACTAAATATAATTGTCTTCAGTTGTATCTGTTTTGTTGCAAAAGAAAGCATTTCATATTTTTTACAGCTTGGTAGTACTCCATAGTGTATGTGTGTGTGTATAAACCATAATTTATCCAATCATCAGTCATCAATTGATAGACATCTTGGTTCATTTCCTATCTTATCTACTGTGAATTGAGCTGCTATAAACATGCGGGTACAGATAATACTTTCAAATGCTAATTTCTTTTCATTTGGATAAATTCCTAGGAGTGAGATTGCTGGGGCAAATGGTAGGTCTATGTGCATTTTCTAAGGTATATCCATATTCTCTTCCACAGTGGCTGTACCAGTTTGCATTCCCACCAACAGAGGATTAGGGTACCTTTTCCCTCACATCCTTGAACAACATTTTTTGTTTGTTTATTTCTGTATGAGAGTCATTCTAACTAGAGTGAGGTGAAACTTCATTGTGGTTTTGATTTACATGGCCCTCATGTCTAGTGATCCTCAACATTTTTTCAAGTGTCTATTGGCCATTTGAATTTCCTCTCTTGAAAAATGCCTGTTCAAGTCCTTTGCCCATTTCTCAACTGGACTGTTTGTTTTGTTATTGTTGAGTTTTTTGAGCTCATTATAGATTCTAGATATGTCTGTTATCAGTTTCATAGTTTGTAAGTATTTTCTCTCATTCTGTTGGTTGCCTCTTCACTTTGTTGAGTAGATCCTTTGCAGTGCAGAAGCTTCTCATCTTGGTATAATCCCATTTGTTTATTTTGGTTTTGATTGCATGTGCTTCTAGGGTCTTATCCAAGAAGTCTTTGCCTATTGCCAATAGCTTGCAGAGTATCCCCTTTGTTCTCTAGTAATTTGATGGTATGAGGTCATAGATTTAGGTCTTTGATTCATTTGAGTGGGTTTTTGTGTAAGGTGTAAGGTAGGGGTCTAGTTTGATACTTCTGCACTGGGAGATTCAGTTTTCCCAGCACCATTTGTTGTAGACTTTCCTTTCTCCAGGGATTGATTTTAGCTACTTTACCAAAAATAAGTTGGTTCACCTGGTCTCTAAGTCTGCTGAGAAGTGTGTCATTAATCTAAGAGAGATTTCTTATCTTTACAATTCTCTAGTTCATATTTTTCACAGTTCGACTAGACTATGTCTTGAAGAGGGCCTTTTGGTTTGGCCTGTGAGCGGTCTTTGAGCTTTCTGTGTCTGGAAGCTCATATTTTCCCCCATTTCAGCAATTATGTCATTAAATAAGTATTCTATGCATTTTTCCCTTTTCTTCTCCATCTGGAACACCCATAGGGAGGATCTTGCTCACTTAACAGCACTCTACAGGTCTTCAAGGCATCCTTCATTTTTAAAAAAGTTTTATTTATTTTTTTATTGGATAGCATTATTTCAAAAGACCTGTCTTCCAATTCAGAATTTTTTCAGGTGGCTCAGTTATGCTGTTGTGGGTTCATTTATTCAGTTCTTTAGCTCCAATATTTCTGATTAATTCTATGCTAAATTTCTAATTCATATGCTCTCTTTTCAAGAGAGTCTGTATTCAAGTCTGTATTCTCTTAGGTATCACTAATTTTCCTTCAAATCATTGTTTTTAGATTCTGTAAAGTACTTCACTTCTCTCTGGTTCCTTGTGGTCTGTTGCTAGAGTTATTCGGTTCCTTTGAGGAATCATATTTCCTTGTGTTTTTTTTTTTCATGTGTTTTTGTTCTTATACTGGTTTTTGTGCTTTGGTCCAGGTGATCACTTCAGTGTGTGTTTAGCTTCTTGAACTGTAACACTGACATTATGTCAAGTGTTTGCAAGGAGTGTGAGATTGCACCACAAGCTGGGAAGCTATTTCCTTGGTTGCAGCAAGTTTGAAGCAGCTCTGTGCACAGTGCACTTCACTATGTGTGCTGGGCCATCTTCAGTTTCTGCAGGTTGTGTGGGAGAGAGGTCATGGTGACAGGCCCATGGTGATAGGCCATGTGGCACATCATGAATGTGGAAAGGTGACTATCAGTGTCTAAGGCTCCATGGGGGCATGTTGAACCAGGATGCCCTCACGGAGAACCTTCCCAGTATTTGGGGGTTGCGTGGGTAACTTCATGGGGGCATGTTGAACCAGGATGAACGGAGAATGGAGAACCTTCCCAGTATTTGGGGGTTGCGTGGGTAACTTCATGGGGGCATGCTTGCTCAGGGAGGCCAGTTGCCATGCTGCTTCCAGGACTAAAAGAAGCTTGCAAGTGCTGATGGTCTGCTTTCCAGAACACAGTAAACAGGTTCTGAGAATGGGCCACTCAGTTGCTTCATTTAAATCTTTAAAATATTTATTTATTTTCATTTTTATTTGGGAGAAAGAAGTACACAGAAGGAAAAATATTTTCCATTTCCATTCATACCCGGAATCCCTGCAATAGCAAGGGCCTCCATCTGGGTTTCCCATGTGGGCTACAGTGAACAAAGTCTGAATAATCACTGCTGGCTCCTAGGTCACACACATGTGCAGGGTTAGAAGAAGAGGAGCAAGGGAGCAAACAATGCACTCCAATATGGATTGCAAGCACCCAAAGCAACAGCTTAAAAAAACTACACCGATGCTTGTCCCTCAGCTGCATCTCAGTGCCACAAAAAGGTGACTGGGAGACCCACTCATTTCCTGGGACCTTGGTGAGCCAAGCCACTCAGGAAAGCTTTAGAGTTGCATTCCCAGGTCATGGATGGATGGGTGGGTGGTACCACTGCCTGCTTCACTGGGCACTGTAGTCAAAGCTGATCAGGTCTAGTTACCATTATTATCAATTCATGATATTATAATATGATTGATTCAATTCAATTACCTCCATTGTATTCATTTTTTCTTGAAGCTGAAATGTTGTTTTTCTTGGCTAATTGGCTGCCTTTCAAACTGGTTACTACTTCCTTTTGTCATGACACCCTCTGTCTCTGACAGTTTCCAGCCAATTAAGATGTCCCAGACTCTCCTGATCTACTTCAGTACTATACATGTTGTCAACTATTCCTCCTAGGGGCCTGCTGTCACCTGTGGGACACAATCTGAGATCAATATCAAACAGCTGTTGCTTCTAGGTATTCTCAGTGTGCAGATCCAGAATTGTGGTGTGTGTTCAAAGGGGACAGCCATGCTTCCATCAGGTTTTTTTAAAATACCAGTTTAAAATTATAGAATTTATATGAACATCTTTGCTTTACACCTTTTAGTCTAATCTGAGAAATGATAGCTAACAATACTAATCATTTCATTATTTAAGTCTAAAACATGCTTATAACATGTCTAAATGAGCTTTGTATCTCTTTAATTGCCTTATGTTTTTATCTCCTGAACTTACTTTTAAATATATCTCCAGATTTATCTTCATATCCATGAATTTCCTTTTAAGCTATTTCTAAGGTGACGTCATATTATATGCATTTTTGATACTCATTGAAAAGATTGGTCCAAATAACACAGATCACCCTTATGGGAAATTGTTAGTTTTATTTCTTTACACATGTTTAAAATGTTTTGTTTATTTCTTTAGGGACACAAATTATGTATAATGCAGAATTCTGTCTAACTCCCATAGCTCTCTTAAGGTTTTCTCTTCTACTCCTTTGTACTCCATGTTCGTTTATATTTAATTTTGCTCACTTTTCACTCCATTTACTTTAATGTTCTTTGCCTGTTTATTGTCCTGTTAATGCTTTATGGTTTTGACATAGTGTACTCCATTTAATAAAACTCCCTCAGGTCCGATTTTTATTTTTTCCTCTTCGTACGTCTTCCTATCATGTGTTCCTTGAGCAATTTCCATGTTCCTTTATGCTCTCAGTTTGGACAGGTGCTTGCTTCATGGAGATTTTTAAGTTTACAAGATTACTTTGTCCTGTGCAATAGGAAGGTTTGGGCATCTTTCCTCTGGCTTATTTTCAAATTTAAAGAAACAAACAAGGATTCACTCTTTGACATAGTGGTTAAGACACCTGTTGGGAGGCCCAGCTGGATGCTAGGTTGAAGTCCTCTCTTCTCTCCTGCTGACTCCAGCTTCCTGGTGATGTGCACTATGGGAGGCAGCAGGAGATGGCTCCAGGAATTGGGTCCCTGCCGCCAATGTGTGTGAGCTGAACTGAGTTCCTGTCTTCCATCTCACCCTGGCCTAGCCATGGTTCACAGGATTTGTGGAGAAGCTGTCTCTGGTCTCTCACTCCCCCTCTGCCTCTAAAATAAATAAATAAATAACCAAAATTTTTAAAAGAGGCAAAATTATTTTTATTGTTTGTAAGTATATATTTTTGTTTTTAAAATTTTATTTTATTTAAGGGATATAAACTTCATGCATTCAATATATACAAATTTGGGAATATGGTGATTTTCCCTCACTCCTGCCCACACTCCCACCCTTCTTCTTCCTCCCTCTCCCATTCCCATTCTTATTTTTTATAAAAATCTATTTTCAGTTAATTTTATATTCATAAGATTAACCCTACACTAAATAGAGAGTTCATAGAATAGTATGAAGAAAAAGAACACAAACATACAAAAATTGTTCCTTAAACACTCAAGACAAGGGCTCTTCAAAATCATCACATACCAAGGTGTCAGTTTCACTCCTACAGGTTACCTTTTAGGTACTCTATTAGCTACCACAGATTAGAGAGACCATACAGTATTTGTCTTTGTGAGACTGGCTTATTTCACTAAGTATAATGATTTCCTCTTTTATTATTACTTATTGCTGATCTAGGTGAACTTGTGTTGGCCCAAGTACTTAGGAGATGTTCCCGTGACACAGAGCACATGATGTGCTCCAGAATAGAAATAGATCTTGGTGGCACACTGTGGTATGAAGATCCACATTCTCGCCATTACTCATTTCTTTTTTCTCTTTCTCCTCATCCCAGAATTCTGGCTTTGAGATTCCCAAAAAGTCACAGACTTTTCTCATTATTCTTATTTATGCTTCAGTAATTTCTCCTTTCCAAGCTTTAGATTCATTGAATTATGCAAAGCGTATGCCTTTCACCAACTTGGGTATGTTAATCCATGATTGTAAATAAGAGGTTATTGGTAAGCCGGTGCCGCGGCTCACTAGGCTAATCCCCCGCCTTGCGGCGCTGGCACACGGGGTTCTAGTCCCGGTCGGGGCACCAGATTCTATCCCGGTTGCCCTTCTTCCAGGCCAGCTCTCTGCTGTGGCCAGGGAGTGCAGTGGAGGATGGCCCAAGTGCTTGGGCCCTGCACCCCATGGGAGACCAGGAGAAGCACCTGGCTCCTGCCTTCGGATCAGCGCAGTGCGCCGGCTGCAGCGCGCCAGCCGCGGTGGCCATTGGAGGGTGAACTAATGGCAAAAAGGAAGACCTTTCTCTCTGTCTGTCTGTCTCTCTCTCTCTCTCTCTCTCTCACTATCCACGCTGCCTGTCAAAAACAAACAAGCAAAAAAAACCAAGGAACTCAGGGGAAGGAAATTACAAACAACATAAGAATTCCTTTAACTGAATGTTATATATGTATCCATTGAAGGTAGCGCTCTAATAACACCGAAAATGGTAAAAAGGACCCACATAGTGAAATTAACAGCCTACAGGGAAAGTGATCATTATCTTACACAGAGAACAACAGGAAACAGAATTGTGTAGGATTACAAAATACTGATTTGGGGGCTGGCACTGTGGTTCACTTGGTAATCCTCCGCCTGTGGCACCAGCATCCCATATGGGTGCCAGGTTCTAGTCCCGGTTGCTCCTCTTCCAGTCCAGCTCTGTGCTGTGGCCTGGGAGGGCAGTGGAGGATGGCCCAAGTGCTTGGGTTCCTGCACCTGCATGGGAGACCAGGAAGAAGCACCTGGCTCCTGGCTTTGGATATGCGTAGCTCTGGCCGTAGCGGCCATTTGGGGGGTGAACCAACGGAAGGAATACCTTTCTTTCTCTCTCTCTCTCTCTCTCACTGTCTAACTCTATCTATCAAATACATAAAAAAATACCGATATGGTATAGTAGGAAGCAATGGGACACAAATTTGAAATTTGAGGGTAAATGAATTCTAACTTAGAATTTTATAACCAGCTCAAATATTGATCAAATGTGTTGATAGAATACAAAATAAAGATATTTTCAGTCATATAATGACTCAGAATATTTATTTTCCATTTACCTTCCCACAGAAGTGTTTTGAGGGTGCAGAAATTGAAAGATTAAACCAAGATGAAAGAAGACAGGACATCTAAACCACACCATGTCCAACCTAAAAATTAGATGTTCAGGCTTCAAACTCTGGGGTCATAGCAGGATGTGACCAAGAATGAATGCACTCTGTGAGTGTCTAGCATATCAACCAAGAGTAGTTCAGTTGGAACCTTCCAGGTTTTATGCACAGTGACAGCTACCCCTGCTCTGGGGAGACTTCGCCCGTTACCAAAGGAGCCTGAACTAATCGGCAGCCTTGGAAATGTTACAATAGAAGTGGAATGTAGGCATCAGGATGAAAGCCTAGGACATAGAGCAGTTTGGGCAAGTATAAGGAGAATCTGAAATGAAGTACCTCTGTATGTAGACAAGAGTTAGTTCAGATGTCTTGAGAAATATTTATTTTTTTACTTTGGCACAAGAATTTCTGTTTTAGATAAGACATTTGCAATCCACAGGCAACAGAGAGTGAAGGTTAAAAGGAAGCATTCTGTAACTTGGCAGGGAAGTTAAAGTCTCAGTGAATTTGGACAGCTTTCCTAACCTTAATTTACTCATTTTATAAAGGAGACTCATAGTATCCTGGGGTAATCAATCAGTACCAAGCATAATGGAAAGTTTGAATGATGACTAGGAATTAAAAATATGCAGTTATTGTCAAAATAGCCTGGTACTTTATGTACTATGTTTACCAACAAATCTATTTTAAGTAAGATTATGCAATAAAGAAATAAATAGAAATGCAACTTCAGCACACTTGAGGTAAAGTGAAATGGAATAAACTCATACAGAAAATGAACAAAAATTGACTGAGTAAACCCTAGGACTAGTATCTAATCATTGCACACAGACCTGAGTTGGAGTGATGGTTCTGTGCTCAGCAGAAGTGTGATCTCTGAACGTCACTCTCCATAAAAGGTTTTCAGTCGGGGTTCTCTGTATCCAAAGCTGATTCTTTCAAAGCCAGCCTAGGATAACACAAGTTTGGAATCATGGGTGCTTCTGTCCATGTACTGTAGGCAGGCGCACAAAGCTGGGAGGAACCAGGAGATACTGGTGTAGTGGAGGAGCCAAAGCTACGGATAGTGGTGAACATGTGATAGGTGAGGAGGAAGTGAAAAATCATGGAACAAAAAGAAAATGTTCTGAATTTGGAAAAACATGGAAAGCATGAGATTCTTAAACTCTCCCCTGCTGCCATGAGGGCTTATGACTTTTATTTTTTCCATACTTAACTGTTTGATTGTATTTATTTCCAGGGAAATAAGCCCATTCTGATTATGGAATATTGGATTGGCTGGTTTGACTGCTGGGGTTTAGGGCCACACCAATTTACAAACATACGTGGTAAGTGTGAAGCAACGCTGGACACCAAGGAAAGATGGCACTGCATCACGGAGCATTTCAATGGTTCACTGTTAATTTGTTTATTCATTCAGATGTGAACATTCACCAAAGTCCATGCTTTCAGCCAGGCCTTAAAGAAATGCAAGTGAATAAAAATTGGGCTTTTCCTATCCTGACAGAAGCTGCTGTTTTCATAGGCCATTAGCAGGGAGTTGGATCGGAAGTGGAGCTGCCAGAACTCAAACCAGCACCCATATGGGATGCTGACACTACCATCAGAAGCTTAACCTACTATGCCAAGCATTGGCCTCTGTGTTCACTTTTTAAACGCATGTTTCTACTAATGGTATCTTGTTGCAGCTGTTATTCAAACAAGCTCACTTGTATTTAACTGAAAAAAATTCAAAAACACTTGCTTACTGAGACAAGTCTGCATACAGAACAAGTCTGTCACATACTGAGACAAGACTGAACACAGAATGTACAAAAGAAAATCTCACTAACATCACCAGTCACAGCATAGCAATAACATCAGTGTTCCCACCAACAGCAGCCAGACGAACTACAATCAGCACCATCAACACAACAAAAATGCCAATGCCACTACCACGAACAAACTATGAGAACACTGCCACGGCCAATAAAAATGGCATCAAAAATAACAATGATACCAGTAACAATAACACCAATAATGTTTATAAGGACAGCTACAATATCACCACCATAAGCACTAAATAACAAAAACCACTATCAACACCATCAACAACAATGCCAACAACAGTAGCAGCAACATAACAGCAATAACAAAACTACCAGCATCAACAGTAGTGCAAGCTACAGTAACTCCAACACCAAGATCAATAATCAAAACACCAATATCACTACCATGACAACACACAGTATAAACCTCAATGAAACCTCTACAAATGCCAGTAATAACATCACGGCCAACAGTGCAAGAAGTTCACCACCAACCACAAACATAACAGCAGGTGCATCACTAACAAGACACAGTAACTTTTCTGATCTTTTCTGTCAGGCCTTGTGTCATGTTTCTTATACGTATTTCCGAATTAATTAATAATTAATTTTTTCTCAATCCTGTGAGGTACCAGCAATTAATCCTCGCGGTTAACAAAATAGGAATTGGAAGCTTGAAAGAGAGAGAGAGATTAGATTTTTTAATATTGTTTAATTCAATAGTCATAGGAATAGCAGGGGGCATGGCAAGGATTGACTCCCACTTCTAACTAAATTTGAGCCTCCTATTTTGTCTTGTGGGCAGGGAAAGGCATATGTATCTCCTGAAATATGGTGGCAAAAAGAGTTTTGTGGCTTAAGTTCGACAACAGCCACTTTTAGACATTAGCAGTGATTCAAAGCCGTTGTACCCAGAGACAGTGTTCTGGCAATTAGAAAGGGGGCATGCTAATCATTTGTACACTTTCAAAAAATTATCAATGTTTAGATATTTCAGGAAGATGAGAATCCTTAGGTTATCATTTAATAATTATATCTAGGGGCCAAAGCATTTCATTCTCTGCAACAATGGAAATTTTACAAGGCTCTTGGAATTGATAGAATGAATGGTCTCATAGATCAGTTCAGGGAAATTTTTCATTTTCTGGTTAGCATCTTAGTGGAGGTTGATTGAAAAAAAATTCACTGATTGCAAGCTGGGGTTTCAAATCACAGCAATTCAAATAAGACATCTTTCCTCCTGTTAATTTTTAATATTCTCTAAGTTCTCATCTTCTCTCTCCACAGATGTTGAACGTACTGTGTCTCAGTTTATCAAATATAACATATCCTTCAATGCATACATGTTCCACGGTGGGACCAACTTCGGTTTCATGAACGGGGCTGTACTTAATGGGATACACAGGAGTGTTGTCACCAGCTATGGCAAGTGTTTCCTGGTGTGGTCACCTCTACAGCTCTAGTGGGATTGCAATGTTATCAAGAATTCTCTGAAAGTGTTCTGGAATCCTTGATGACCTGTGCTGAGTGTTGAGCACATCCTTGTCTACCCTCTGTTTTCTGTGATGCTCATAATGTCCCATCCGGCTGT
The DNA here is from genome assembly GCF_964237555.1 of Oryctolagus cuniculus. Classification (NCBI taxonomy): domain Eukaryota; kingdom Metazoa; phylum Chordata; class Mammalia; order Lagomorpha; family Leporidae; genus Oryctolagus; species Oryctolagus cuniculus. Next base: position 128,693,590 of record NC_091432.1, read on the forward strand.
CATCGCACTTGAAGGGTGCCATCGCACCTAGGATTTACAGCTCTGCTTCCCTCTTTTGTTTGTTTGTTTGTTTTTTTGACAGGCAGCATGGATAGTGAGAGAAAGAGAGAAACAGAGAGAAAGGTCTTCCTTTTGCTGTTGGTTCACCCTCCAATGGCCTCCACAGCTGGCGCGCTGTGGCCTGTGCACCACGCTGATCTGAAGCCAGGAGCCAGGTGCTTCTCCTGGTCTCCCATGGGGTGCAGGGCCCAAGCACTTGGGTCATCCTCCACTGCACTCCCTGGCCACAGCAGAGAGCTGGCCTGGAAGAGGGGCAACCGGGACAGAATCCGGCACCCCAACCGGGACTAGAACCTGGTGTGCTGGCGCCGCTAGGTGGAGGATTAGCCTAGTGAGCTGCGGCGCCGGCCATGCTTCCCTCATTTGTGCACTGCCCCCTGGCGTGGACCTCTAAGAGGACACAAAAAGTGATTTTTTTGTAAGGTGGGGAGGTGGTTTTTTTCTGTGTCCCTCTCAGCGGGCCTGCCCCATCCGTGCCCAAGGCAGACACAGGAACTTGTGCAGAGGCTGCATCACCCTTCACAGGACCCTGTGTGTCTTACAGACTATGATGCTGCGCTGACAGAGGCCGGCGATTACACAGAAAAGTATTTCATACTTCGAAAAATCCTTGGATCCATCTCAGGTACTCAGTAACCGTTTAAGTAGAGGGTGGTCCTCCTTATGTAGTGTCTGCATGCTGTGGAAGACCGAGAAAGGCAGGAGCTTACTGCTGTTCTAGAGATCAAGGGCAACCTGAAGTGTAAATCCTGGGTTTCTCACTTAAAATGTGTGTGGTTTTTGAAGAACCAAAGTGACTCCATTTTAAAAAAATAAAAAAGCAGCCTCCGTTTCCCATAGCAGACCCGGGTCCTTGTAAAAGCAGACATTCAGGCATTCCAGAGATGTCAAAGCTTACCAGGGACAGCTAGCTCGGTAGGCCAAGGACAGCACAGTAGAGATTGCTAAACAAAGTAACTCCCTGTACCCAAAGCTTCCATGCTGTATATAACTCTTTTCTCCTGCTGATGTAGCCCTTTTTCCCTTTAAAAACTCTCCCAAACAAAGACCGGGGCCTCACTCCTTCCTCTGCTGTGCTGGTTGGTTGGATGAGGTCCCTGTCGCGGCTTGTACTCCCGATAAACCTTGCTTTTGCAGTTCGGTGTGACCGACTCTCTGGGGGTCTCTGCGGGGATCTAACGATCTGGGCACAACATATTTTTTGGTGCCCAACATTTTGAGGCAGCATTTCTAAGCCCTTGGATCTCAGTTGCTTCAATGAAACATGGAAATAGAAAGACACTTGTCTCTTTGATGTTTGTGTTGGCATAGATTATGTAACCTATTTTTAAAGCTCTCAATGCCATGTGTGACATAGTCACCCCTATGTAAGAGAATAAACCACCCTGCCAATTATTGCTTCTTCAAGCAGTGTTACTTAACCATCTACTACATCTAGGAACTAGGAAAGCCTGACAATGACTAAAAGCTCCCTGAGAGCCCTCACTGTGATGGCCCACATTAGCCCTCTGAGGGGTCTGTGTGTCCAGGTTTGTGCGGGTACAACACAACTCACTCATTACTGTCTGCTGCTTGTCACTCTTGGAGAAGCACATGTGTGTTTTAGGACAAGACTCGTGTCACTTGTGGGCTCTGGGATATGCTCAGACGTAGCAGGGGTGAGGAGTTAAAGAAGGCAGTGGTTGCTTCAAGCACTTCTCAAGCTGTGACCTGTTTTCATTGCAGAAATTCCCCTGCTGCCGCTACCTGACCCTACTCCTAAATCCGTGTATCCTGATGTGAGTCTGTTCCACTACTTGCCACTGTGGGAAGTCCTACAGTACCTACATGCAGTGAGTACAACTTGGAAACTGGGATAGGTATGAACATTGGCGAGATGAGAAGGAGGACTTATTTGCATGGAGCAGGGATTCCTTCAAGGAGCTTTGTTTTAGAAACTGTGAAAATCAGTCCTTGGAGTCCAGCGTTGTGGGTGCAGGCAATTTAACAACCACCTGCCATGCCATTATCCCATATAACAGTGCAATTTAAGTCTCTGTGACTCTGCATCCAATCTAGCTCCCAACTAATGTTCCTGGGAAAGCAGTGGAAGATGGCCTAGATTGTTGAGAACTTGGCACTCATGAGGGACACCAGGATGGAGCTCCAGGCTCCTGGCTTTTGGTGGATACAGCCCTGGCCATTGAGGCCATTTGGAGTGTGAATCAGCACGTGAAAGACTGCTTCCTTTCTGTCTCTCCATTTCTTCACTCTCCTTTTGAATAAATAAAAGTAGCTCTTTTCTTAAAAAAAAAAATCCTCTTCATTTGTCCATATGTGAAACAGTGGACTGTGAATGGATTTGCACTTAAAGAACCAGTGTGTGAAAAGAGAGGTGCCTGGGTAGTGGAGGATACTGTCTCCTGTCTTGTGAATGCTGTTGGGGATTGCCTGATCCATGGCAAATTCATGTATGGAAATCCCTGAACTTTCTCTTTTTGAATTCAAGACATTGAGTGTGTTTTCAATCACCATCAACTAGGCCAAATCATTGAACTTCTGGCTGTCTCCACTCACAATTTAAAAGTACATAACCTGTGTTACTATGAAGAAAAGGTGAAACTTGCAAAGCCAGCTTGTGATGTCAGTGTGGTTTATCTTTTTGCTATCATTTTTTGATGAAATGTAGTGAATGGCACATTGCCATTTCTTTTTTAAACAGATTTACTTATTTATTTGAGAGATAGACTTATATGTAGAAAGACAGAGAGGAAGGTCTTCCATCTGCTGGTTTACTCCTCAAATGGCCACAACGGCTAGAGCTGGGCTGACCTGAAGCCAGGTGGCAGGAGTTTCCTACAGGTCTCCCATGTGGTGCAGTGGCCCCAGTGTATGAGCCATCTTCCACTGCTTTCCCAGGCCCAAGCAGAGAGCTGTATTGGAAGAGGAGTAGCTGGGACACTAACAGGTGCCCATATGGGATACTGGCACTGCAGGTGGAGGCCCAGCCCACTATGCTATAGTGCTGGCCCCACATATTGCCATTTCTAAGTAAAAGATTTCCTAGTGAATAATTCATCATCTCAACCTTAGTTTTTTAAAAATTTTTATTTTTGATGCCTCTAACTTTGTTCTCTTTTCATGATTGCCTTTGTTTGCATATGAATTTTGGGATTATTTTTTTCTATTTTCACAAAAAATGAGATTGGGATTTTGGTAAAGATGGCATTGAATTCCTTGAATACTTTGGATAAATGTACATTTAAAGAATATTTTTTCTTCAAATTCATAAATATGGGATATATTTCTATGTTTTGTGTTTATTTCCTTTCAATAATAATTTGTAGGGTTTTTAAACATTTTACTAATATAAAAAGAACACATTTCATGAATTCCACAGGCACAGTTCTTAGAAGATAACTGTACTTCCCTGTCTCCCTCTTATCTTCTCTCAATTACCCTCCTTGCTTCCCTTTTCTTTGCCCTTTGCAAAAACATAATTTCAGTCCCACCTTGTTTAAATTAATTTCTGTGTATTACATTTTTTATTTTGTAACTGCTGTAAGTGGGGTTATTCTCTTTGTTTCTTGTTTTTCATTAAATTTTTGTTAATATTAAGAGAATAGATTTCATTAATTTCATTGTGTAGTTCTAAGAAAATAACCCTATTTCTTTCTTCCACCTCTGCCTTCCTCAATTCCCCTCTTTTTTTTTGGACAGGCAGAGTGGACAGTGAGAGAGAGAGACAGAGAGAAAGGTCTTCCTTTTGCCGTTGGTTTACCCTCCAATGGCCGCCGCGGCCAGTGCGCTGCGGCCGGCGCACTGCGCTGATCCGATGGCAGGAGCCAGGAGCCAGGTGCTTTTCCTGGTCTCCCATGGGGTGCAGGGCCCAAGCACCTGGGCCATCCTCCACTGCACTCCCTGGCCACAGCAGAGGGCTGGCCTGGAAGAGGGGCCACCGGGACAGAATCCGGCGCCCCGACCAGGACTAGAACCTGGTGTGCCAGCGCCGCTAGGCGGAGGATTAGCCTAGTGAGCCGTGGCGCTGGCCCAATTCCCCTCTTTCTTTATTTTTTCCCTCTTACTTAATTTTTGCAAAGATGCAGTTTCATTTTATTTTTTAAATTTTAACTTTTTTTACCCTAGTCAATGTGCTTTGTAGATTCAATGCTAAGAACATATCTATATTGCCATCCTCCCTCTCTTTTTTCCCATCCTCCCTCTCTATAATCACAGGCTTAATTCTTTACTCACCATAATATGCAACAACTGAAAATAGGAATATCACACTTACACAGGAGTTTAAACAAGCTAAAATTGACAATCATATTGCAAGATATCTGTTTCATTCCTATATATTTTTATAGGCTATATTAACTATGATATATCATAGAAAACATGATATTTGTCTTTTTGAGACTGGCTCTTTCATGAAGCATAATAGTTTTCAGTTGTATCCATGCTATTGCAAAACACAGGATTTCATTTCTTATGGCTGAGAAGTATTTCACTGTATAAACTTGTAATATTTTCTTGATCTCATCACCAATTGATAGCTATCAGGGTTGATTCCCTACCTTAGCTATTGTGAGCTGCAGTAAACATGGGAGTACAGGTAGCACTTTCATATGCTGATTTCATTTCATTAGGGTAAACTTCTGGTAGTGTGATTGCTGGGTCATACGGTAGATCCATTATCAGATTTCTGAAGAGTCTCACTCCTGTCTTCCATAATGGTTGTACCAGTGTACGTTCTTGTGAACAGTGGGTTATAGTACCTTTTCATCCACATCCTCACCATGTTTTTTTTTTTTTATTTTTGGATGATCATGATTCTAATTGGGATAAGGTGAAAACTCATTGTGGTTTTTAACAGCATTTCATTGATGATTGGTGATCTTGAACATTTTTTCATGTGTCTTTTGTCTGTCACATTTCTTTTAAAAAAAAACTTTTATTTAATAAATATAAATTTCCAAAGTACAACTTTTGGATTATAGTGTTTTTTTCCCCATAACCGCCCTCCCACCTGCAAACCATCCCATCTCCTACTCCCTCTCCTATCCCATTCTTCATTAAGATTCATTTTTAATTATCTTTATATACAGAAGATCAACTTAGTATATACTAAGTAAAGATTAGAACAGTTTGCACCCACACAGACACACAAAGTATAAAGTACTGTTCGAATACTAGTTTTACTGTTAATTTGCATAGTACAACACATTAAGTACAATACATGGGGAGTGGGTGCACAGTGACTCCCGTTGTTGACTTAACAATTGACTCTTATTTATGACATCAGTAATCACCCGAGGCTCTTGTTGTGAGTTGCCATGGCTATGGAAGCCTTTTGAGTTCACAAACTCCAACCTTATTTAGAAAAGGCCATAATCAAAGTGGAAGTTCTCTCCTCCCTTCAGAGAAAGGTACCTCCTTCTTGGATGGCCCCGTTCTTTCCGCTGGGATCTCACTCACAGAGATCTTTCATTTAGGTCATTTTTTTTTTTTTGCCACAGTGTCTTGGCTTTCCATGCCTGAAATACTCTCATGGGCTTTTTAGTCAGATCCGAATGCCTTAAGTGCTGATTCTGAGGCCAGAGTGCTATTTAGGGCATCTGCCATTCTATGAGTCTGCTGTGTATCCTGCTTCCCAAGTTGGATCGTTCTCTCCTTTTAAATTCTAACAGTTATTATTAGCAGACACTAGTCTTGTTTATGTGATCCCTTTGGCTCTTAGTCCTATCATTATGATCAATTGTGAACTGAAAGTAATCACTTTAACTAGTAAGATGGCATTGGTACATGCTACCTTAATGGGATTTGGAATCCCATGGCCGTCACATTTCATCCTTTGAAAAATTCCTATTCTGGTTCTTTGCTCATTTCTTGACGGGATTGTTAGTTTTGTTGTTGCTGAGTTTCTTGATATCTTTACAGATACTTTGTATTACTCTTTTACCCATTGCATAGTTTGCAAATATTTACTTCCATTCTATCATTTACTTATTTATTGAATGTTTCCTCTGAAGTACATAAACTTCTTACCTTGATGTAACTCATTTTAATTTGCTTTCATTGTCTGTGCTTCTGGGTTTTTTCCAAGAAGTCTGCCTATGCTAGTGATTGTAGTTTCTCAGATGTTTTCCTCTAGCAATTTGGTGGTATCAGGTTGTAAAATTTGATCCTTGATCCATTTAGAGTCAATTTCCCTATAAGGTGTAAGGAGGGAGGTACTGTCTGAAGATCTGCAAATATAGACCCAGTTTTCCTAGCACCATTTGTTGAAGAGACTGTCTTTGCTCCAGGGATTGATTTTTAGTGTGTTTGTCAAAAAGTGGTTTTTTGTGGGGGCGTGTGTTAACTTCTTGGTTTCTATTCTGTTCCAAGGGTCTATATGTGTATTTTTGTGACAGTAGTGGGCGTTTTGATTAAAATTGCCCTGTAGTATATCTTGAAATTTGTTATTATGATGCCTCCAACTTTGTTTTTGTTAAGATTGCTATAGCTATTTTGGTCTCTTGTGTTTCTATATGAATTTTAGTGTCTTTTTCTAGATCTGAGATGAATGCCATTGGCATTTTGACTGGGTTCACATTGAATCTGTATATGGCCTTTGGTATTCTGGACATTTTATATTAATTCTTCTCATTCATGAATATGGAAATTTTACCCACTTTGTGTCTTTTTTCTATTTGTTTCTTTAATGTTTTGTAATTTTCATCATACCAATCTTTGACCTGCTTGATTAAATTTATTCCAAGCTATTTAAAGATTTTGTAGCCACTGTGAATGGGGCTGATGACACAAGTTCTTTTTTTAAAATTTATTTTATTTATTTGAAAGAGTTACAGAGAGAGGTAGAGACAGAGAGAGAGGTCTTCCATCCACTGGTTCACTCCCCAGATGGCTGCAACGGCTGGAGCTGCACTGATCTGAAGCCAGGAACCAGGAACTTCTTCCGGGTCCCCCACGTGGGTGCAGGGGTCCAAGGACTTGGGCCATCCTCTACTGCTATCCCAGGCCACAGCAGAGAGCTGGATCGGAAGTGGAGCAGCCGGGACTAGAACTGGTGCCCATATGGGATGCCGGCACTTCAGGCCAGGGCTTTAACTCACTGTGCCACAGCACCAGCCCCAAAATCACACAAGTTCTTTCTCATCCTTCCACTGTCTGTGTATACAACAACTATAGATTTTTGTGTGTTGATTTCGTATCTTGCAACTTCGCTAACTCTCTGATGAGTTCCAGTAGTCTCTTAGTGGAGTTTATTTGTTCCCCTAGATAAAGGATTATGTCATCTGAAACAGATGATTTTACTTCTTCCTTTCCAATTTGTATGCATTTGCTTTCTCTTTCTTGCCTAATGGCTCTGGTGAAAACTTTCAGAAATATATTGAATGGCAGTTGTTACAGTTGTCATCCTTGTCTGTTTCTGGAACTTAGTGGAAATGCCTCCAACTAATCCCAGTTAATTATGATCCTGGATGTGTGTTTGTCATACATTGTCTTGATTGTGTTGAGGAATGCTCCTTCTATACTTGATTTGTTTAAGGCTTTCACCATGAAAGGATCTGTGTTTTATCAAATGCTTTATCTGTACCTACTGATATAATCAAGTGATTTTTATTCTTCAATCTTTTAATGTTATGTATCACATTTATTGACTTGTATGTGTTGAAACATCTCTGAATACCTGGAATAAGTCCCAGTTAGTCTGAGTGAATGATGTTTCTGATATGTTGTTGCGTAAGGTTAATTATTATTTTGCTGAGATTTTTGCATCAGTGTTCATTAGGGATATTGGTCTATAGTTCTCTTTGTTGTATCATTTTCTGGTTTTGGAATTAGGGCAAAGCTGGCTTCATAGAAGGAGGGTGCAATGATTATCTCCGTTTTAATAGTTTTGAATAGATTTATAAGAATTATAATTATGTCTGCTTTAAAAGTTTGTTAGAATTCAGCAATGAAGTCTTGCACTTTTCATTTTCGGGATGCCCCTTATTCCTGACTCAATCTCCATGTTGTTTATTGGCCTATTTAGATTTTCTATGTTTTCATGACTGAATTTTGGTAGATAGTATGTGTTCAGGAATCTATCCATTTCTTCTAGATTTTCCAACTTGTTTGTAGTAATTTCTGATAATTCTTTTTATATCTATGTTATCCAATAGCATCTTCTTTTTCATCTCTGATTTATTAATTTAAGTCTTCTTCCATTTTGTTTGGTTAATTGGGTTGATATCAGTTTTGTGTATTTTTACAAAAACAGCTCTTCCTTTCACTGATCACTGTATTGTAGTTTTTTATTCAATTTTATTTGTTTCTTCTCTAATTTTATTCATCTCTTCTCACCTAATTTTAGGATTTTTCCGTTGTTGTTTTCCTAGGCCCGTGAGATGCATTGTCCGATCATTTTTCTATCCCTTTCCAATTTATTGACATAGGCACTAATTGCTGTAAACGTCCCTCTTCGTACACCTATTCTGTTTTCTGTAAATTTTGATATGTGGTGGTATCATCTTTATTCACGTCTATGAATTTCTTAATTTCCCTTTTGATTTCTTCTATGACTCAGTGTTCATTCAGGAGCCTCATGCTCCGTCTCCACGTGTCTCACGTTTATAGAGTTTCTTAAGTTGTCAATTCACAGCTTCATCCCATCCATCACCTTCAGTTAAGAAGGTGTGATTTCAATTTCTTTTTAATTGGTTGAGATTTGATTTATTGCCTATTATATTATCTCTCCATGCACTGATGAAAAGCATGTGCATTTTGCAGCTGTGATATGAAATATGTTGTATATATAAATTAGGTACATTAGTTCCATTGCATAGATTAGCTCTGTTGTCTCTTTTTTGTTTATTTTTCTGTCTAGATCATCTGTTCATTGATGAAAGTGGGGTGTTGAAGTCTCCCATTATTGTTGTATCCTAGTCCATGTCTCCCTTTAGATCTATTAACTTTTCTTTTAAATATCTAGACACCCAAACATTGGGTACATGTACATTTAGTCTAGTCACAGCATCTTGTTGAATTGATCCTTAATAATTACATAATGTCCTTTCTTGTCTCTTTTAAAAGTTTTTGTGTTAAAGTCTATTAGAATGGCTACACATTCTTGGCTTTTATTTCCATAGTGCATGGGATATCTTCTT